>NW_019952753.1:0-3272 GCF_002910315.2 Salvelinus sp. IW2-2015
ATACAGTACCAGTCAAAAGTTTGGACACACCTACTCATTCAAGGGTTTTTCTTTATTTTTACTATTTTCTACATTGCAAAATAATAGTGAAGACATCAAAACTATGAAATAACACACATGGAATCATGTAGTAACCAAAAAAGTGTTTAACAAATCAAAATATATTTTATATTTGAGATTCTTCAAAGTAGCCACCCTTTGCCTTGATGACAGCTTTGCACACTCTTGGCATTCTCTCAACCAGCTTCATGTCACCTGGAATGCATTTCAATTAACAGGTGTGCCTTGTTAAAAGTTCATTTGTGGAATTTCTTTCCTTCTTAATGTGTTTGAGCCAATCAGTTGTGCTGTGACAAGGTAGGGTTGGTATACAGAAGATAGCCCTATTTGATAAAAGACCAAGTCCATATTATGGCAAGAACAGTTCAAATAAGCAAAGAGAAATGACAGTCCATCATTACTTTAAGACATGAAGGTTAGTCAGCTATGCAAAATCCCAACTGTTACATGACATACCTTGTGTAAATGCTCACCAACATCATGTTGATCTGTGAAAAAAAGCAAAAAGCAAAAATGAGCCATGGAATGGCAACATATTGTAAAAACCATTCTGTTGATATTATCTTACAATGACAGTTAACAGTTATGCCACTGGTATGACAATAATATCACTAGCTAGCAATAAAGTGAAGTGCATCACAGGCTAACAAAACTCGTGTAAGGAGAATGCACAACTCTCTTTATTGTCAGTGATTGTGTGCACAGACACACATGGAGAGGGGGTGAAAGTTTAAACAACATCTTGACCTGATTCATGATTTTGCACGCTTAAAACATGTTTGACTAACTAACTTATACAAATGGTTAAGTTATGAAATGTATCATGGCAGAAAGGTTTTTGCTAGAGCATCAACAGTAGGTTGATTCAGCCAACCTCATTCCCCTTTCAGGGTTTGTGCAGACAGTAGCAAGACAAATTCAAGGACTTTCACGTACTATTTCAAGCACTAATATTAATTTCAAGGACCATCAATCTGTAATAGTTCCTATTATGTTAGCTGCTAGTTTTTTGGTGTGTGAATGACTATTGTTAGCTAATCACCAGAAGTAGCTAYCTAGCTAGGTAGCTACATTTGGTCAACTCATTGTCTTCATCTCCCCTTCATAGTGGCTAAACTACATCTATGCTCGCTTCGAGGCAAATAACACTGAAACATGCATGAGAGCACCAGCTGTACCGGAAGACTGTGTGATCACGCTCTCCGCAGCCAATGTGAGTAAGACCTTTAGACAGGTCAACATTCACAAGGCTGCAGGGCCAGACAGATTACCAGGACGTGTACTGCGAGCATGCGCTGACCAACTAGCAAGTGTCTTCACTGACATTTTCAACCTCTCCCTGTTCGAGTCTGTAATACCAACATGTTTTAACCTCTCTGGGGTAGGTGGGACGCAATAGTCCCACCTGGCCAATAGCCAGGGACAATACAGAGCGCCATATTC
The DNA here is from genome assembly GCF_002910315.2 of Salvelinus sp. IW2-2015. Lineage (NCBI taxonomy): Eukaryota > Metazoa > Chordata > Actinopteri > Salmoniformes > Salmonidae > Salvelinus > Salvelinus sp. IW2-2015. The sequence goes on from NW_019952753.1 coordinate 1,504, forward strand.
AAATAAAATGATATAAAAATCAAACTTTCATTACATCACACATGTAAGATACCAAATTAAAGCTACACTRGTTGTGAATCCAGCCAACATGTCAGATTTCAAAAAGGCTTTTCGGCGAAAGCATAAGATGCTATTATCTGATGATAGTACAACAGTAAACAAAGAGAGTAGCATATTTCAACACTGCAGGCACGACACAAAACGCAGAAATAAAAATATAATTCATGCCTTACCTTTGACGAAATTCTTTTGTTGGCACTCCAATATGTCCCATAAACATCACAAATGGTCCTTTTGTTCGATTAATTCCGTCGATATATATCCAAAATGTCAATTTATTTGGCGCGTTTCATCCAGAAAAACACAGCTTCCAACTTGCGCAACGTCACTACAAAATATATCAAATTTTGGTAATGTGCCTCTCTCAAACAATTGACTTCAAGTGACCCTCCTTTACGATGGCCGTACTTCTTCATTACACAAAGGAATAACCTCAACCAATTTCCAAAGACTGGTGACATCCAGTGGAAGCGGTAGGAACTGCAAACAAGTCCCTTAYAAATCTGGTGTCCCAATGAAATCTCATTGAAAAGACAGTGACCTCAAAAAAATTAAGATTCTGAATGGTTTGTCCTCGGGGTTTTGCCTGCTACATGAGTTCTGTTACGCTCACAGACATGTTTCAAACAGTTTTAGAAACTTCAGAGTGTTTTCTATCCAAATCCACTAATAATATGCATATATTATATTCTGGGGATGAGTAGAAGGAAGTTGAAATTGGGCACGCTATTTATCCAAAAGTGAAAATGCTGCCCCCTACCCCGAAGAAGTTAAGCATGTGGTGAGGGTAGGCAACAACACAACCGCCACGGTGATCCTCAACACAGGGGCTCCTCAGGGGTGCGTGCTCAGCCTCCTCCTCTACTCCCTGTTCACTCATGACAGCACGGCCAGGCACGACTCCAACACCATCATTAAACTTGCCGATGACACAACAGTGATCACTGGAGACAGCCTATAGTGAGGAGGTCAGAGACCTGGACGTGTGGWGCCAGGACAACAACCTCTCCCTCAACATGATCAAGACAAAGGAGATGATTGTGGACTACAGGAAAAAGAGGACCGAGCACGCCACCGTTCTCATCGACGGGGCTGCAGTGGAGCAGGTTGAGATCTTCAAGTTCCTCAGTGTCCACATCACCAACAAACTATCATGGTCCAAACACACCATGGCAGTCGTGAAGTGGGCACGACAAAACCTATTCCCCCTCAGGAGACTGAAAAGATTTGGCATGGGTCCTCAGATCCTCAAAAGGTTCTACAGCTGTACCATCGAGAGCATCCTGACTGGTTGCATCACTGCCTGGTATGGCAACTGCTCGGCCTCCGACCGCAAGGCACTACAGAGGGTAGTACATCACTGGGGCCAAGCTTCCTACCATCCAGGACCTCTATACCAGGCGGTGTCAGAGGAAGGCCCTAAAAATTGTAAAAGACTCCAGCCACCCTAGTCATAGACTGTTCTCTCTGCTACCACACGGAAAGCGGTACCGGAGCGCCAAGTCTAGGTCAAAGAGGCTTCTCAACAGCTTCTACTCCCAAACCATAAGACTCCTGAACATCTAGTCAAATGGCTACCCAGACTATTTGCATTGCACCCCCTCGCTCCCCTCTCCACACCACTGCTACTCTCTGTTGTTACCATCTATGCATCGTCACTAATAACTCTACCTACATCTGCATATTACCTCAACTAACCGGTGCCCCCG
>NW_019952754.1:0-3043 GCF_002910315.2 Salvelinus sp. IW2-2015
GGTGAGATGTATGCTGAGGTGTTCGCACCAGATGATCGGTGAGAATGTGTATGGGTTATGGGCCACGGTTGGAGGATGTGTTTGGTTATGGTCCACGTTGAGATGTGTTTGGGTTGCCACATTGAGATGTTGTTTGTTGTGGGCACGTTGAGATGTGTTTGTTGTGGTCACGTTGAGATGTGTTGTTGTGGTCACAATTGAGGATGGTTGTTATGGTCACGTTGAGATGGTGTTTGTTGTGCGGTCACGTTTGAGATGTGTTTTGGTTGTTGCCACGTTGAGATGTGTTTGGTTATGGTGCACGTTGAGATGTGTTTGTTGTGGTCACGTTGAAGATGTGTTTGTTGGTTGCCGCGTTGAGATGTGTTTGTTGTGCCACGTTGAGATGTGTTTGTTGTTGCCACGTTGAAGATGATTTTGTTATTGGTACACGTTGAGAATGTGTTTGTTGTGGGTCAACGTTGAGATGTGTTTGTTGTGGTCACGTTTGAGATGTGTTTGTTGTGGTTCCACATTGAGATGTGTTTGTTAATGGTCACGGTGAGATGTGTTTGTTGTGGTCCACGTTGGATATGTTTGTTGTTGCCACGTTGAGATGTTGTTTGTTTATGGTTTCAGTGTTTTGTTGTGGTCACGGTTTGAGATTGTGGTTTGTTGTTGCCGCGTTTGAGATGTTGTTTGTTGTTGCCACGTTGAGATGTGTTTGTTGTTGCCACGTTGAGAATGTGTTTGTTATGGTCACGTTGAGATGTGTTGTTGTGGTCACGTTGAGATGTGTTTGTTGTTGCCACGTTGAGATGTGTTGTTATGGTCACGTTGAGATGTGTTATGTTGTGGTCACGTTGGATGTGTTTGTTGTGGGTCCACGTTGAGATGTGTTTGTTGTTGTTACGTTGAGATGTGTTTGTTGTGTCACGTGAGATGTGTTTGTTGTTGCCAACGTGTGAGATGTGTTTGTTGTTGCCACGTTGAGAATGTGTTTGTTAGGTCCGTTGAGATGTGTTTGTTGTGGTCAGCGTTGAGATGTTGGTTTGTGGTCCACGTTGAGATGTGTTTTTGTTTGTTGCCACGTTGAGATGTTGTTGTTATGGTCACGTTGAAGATGTGTTTGTTGTTGCCACGTTGAGATGTGTTGTTTGTTGCCAACGTTGAGATGTGTTTGTTGTGGCCACGTTGAGATGTGTTTTTGTTTGTGGCACGTTGGAATGTGGTTTGTTGTGGCCACGTTGAGATGTGTTTGTTGTGGCCAAACGTTGAGATTGTGTTTGTTTGGTGGCCATGTTGATTCTTAACTGGATTCACAGGAAATGAAGTAGCCTTGTCCAGACAGAATGGCCTAGGGCCATGATAACTAATTTCCTGTTTAATGTAGCGTGAGTTAGGCCTTGTCCAGATAGAATCGGCCCATAGGGCAGGAGATATATTGCCTTTTTCTGTAGCGTGAGGCAGTTTGATGTTTAGAAGTCCAAACCCTGGAGAGAACGCTAGTAAATGAGTTGGGGAAGGGGTTGAATGCATAGAAATATAATTCATACTGTTTTGTCTGAGTTTGTTGTTCTCCATCAGCTGTGTTGAGTTGTTTGGTCTCCATCAGCTGTGTTGAGTTGTTTGTTCTCCATCAGCTGTGTTGGAGTTGTTGGTCTCCATCAGCTGTGTTGAGTTGTTTGTTCTTCATCAGCTGTGTTGATTGTTGGTCTCATCAGCTGTGTTGAGTTGTTGTTCTCCATCAGCTGTTGTTGATTGTTGGTCTCCATCAGCTGGTTGAGTTGTTGTTCTCCATCAGCTGTGTTGAGTTGTTGTCTCCATCAGCTGTGTTGAGTTGTTGGTCTCCATCAGCTTGTGTTGAGTTGTTGTTCTCCATCAGCTGTGTTGAGTTGTTGTCTCCATCAGCTGTGTTGAGTTGTTGTTTCTTCATCAGCTGTGTTGAGTTGTTGGTCTCCATCAAGCTTTGTTGGATTTTGTTTGGTCTCCTTCTCAGCTGTGTTGAGTTGTTGTTCTTCATCAGCTGTGTTGAGTTGTTGGTCTCCATCAGCTGCCTCCGTATTGTATTTGTCTGCGTAGCTGCTGAAATCAAACACAATAATCACAAAGCATGCCAACAGCTTGCCCTCAACAAGATGGTAATAAAATATACATTTAAGTGTGAAATGTTGCATGTTTAAAAAAAAAGATTTTCAAAATAAAACAATTATGTCCAATTTAATGATGGCAAGATGTTTAATGAGATTTTAACAAGATATTACTGTAATGCTTTTCTTWAGACTTCTACAATGTGTTTATCATAATAACTAAAGGTCATATCTTACAGACTCTCATTTCATCCAGCTGTGACACATTAAGATAATACACACACTGGTTGGTTTTTACCTTTGTTAAATGTTTGCGCTTTAATGTCAGTTTGTTTTGATTAGATTTCTATATGCCTCAGGCATTCAGAGCTGCCTGGTGTTGATTTCCTTTTATCAGACTGTCAGAAATATCTTTTGATCTTCTTATAGGTGGGTTATACTTGTCTAAAACAAATGACAAACACAAAGTTTGCACAGAGAGTTTTGTAATTGATTCATGTTTAAGTGGTTGAAGGGAATGGTAATTCATTTGAGCTTTAACACCAGTGATAATAAGTTACTTCAGATGGTCAAAGGTTACTGTTATATTAACTCATTGGTTTTGACATTAATAGTTCATGACGAATATAATGCCTTTAAAACAATGCTAGTCTACTCATTGAAATATTATGCCTTTAAAACAATGCTAGTCTACTCATTGAAATATAATGCCTTTAAAACAATGCTAGTCTACTCATTGAAATATAATGCCTTTAAAACAATGCTAGTCTAGTCATTGAAATATAATTCCTTTAAAACAATGCTAGTCTAGTCATTGAAATATAATTCCTTTAAAACAATGCTAGTCTACTCATTGAAATATTATGCCTTTAAAACAATGCTAGTCTATTCATTGCATATGCTGTTCTAACAGTATGTGAGGTGAGGATACTCTAGATCTGACTGATTGGACATCAATAACAGTATGTGAGGTG
>NW_019952754.1:10572-13843 GCF_002910315.2 Salvelinus sp. IW2-2015
TAAAAAGTATTCACCGCCCCTGAGTCATACTTGTAGAAGCTCCTTTGGCAGCAATGCAGCTGTGAGTCTTTCTGTGTACGCTTTCCCCAACGATTGTGAACATTTGCCCATTATTCAAATTTTCCAAGCGAGCGTTAAGTTCAAAAATATATAACTCGGCTCACTCGAACATTCACTGTCTTCTTGGTAAGCAACTCTTTGTAGTGACTGGATGTATAATACACCATCCAAAGTGTAATTATAACTTCACCACACTCCAAAAGAGTAATACAATGTCTGATTTATTATTTGTGCCCATCTACCAATAGGTGCCCTTCTTTGCAAGGCATTGGAAAACCTCCCTGGTCTTTGTGGTTGAATCTGTGTTTGAAATTCACTGCTCGACTGAGGGACCTTACAGATAATTGTATGTGTGAGGTACAGAGATGAGGTAGTCTTTAAAAAATCATGTTAAACACTATTATTGCACACAGAGTGAGTTCATGCAACTTATTAAGCACATTTGTACTCATGAACTTATTAAGGCTTGCCATAACAAAGGGGGTGAATAATTGTTTACTCAAGACATTTCAGCTTTTCATTCTTAATGAATTTGTAAAAATGTTGAAAAACACAATTTGACTTTGACATTATGGGGCATTGTGTTGTCAGTGATAAAACATCTAAATGTAAAACATTTTTAATTCAGGCTGAAACAACAACATTTTGAAAAAGTAAAGGGGTGTGAATACTTTCTGTATAGCCATTGATTCTTGAATAATATCATTCATAAATACTTCATGAGCTTGGTTTTAGTTAAACTGTGTGACCCCATCACAACCCAAAATATAAGCTTTTGTTTGTAAAAACTGTAATTATAAACAAACACTGTAGAGCCTCTAAACATGGTTTAAACTATACTTTTTATAGCATGGTTGGTCAGTCCTTGCATTCATAGCTCTGTTAACTCTATGAATTTTAGATTGGTTACATTTCTCCAGCCCATCCCTCAGCTGTTTACTGAAACATTGGCGGAGTAGGGTGGTTGCTTTGTAATTGTCCGGACTGCAGATTGCCCCTTTAATGATTATAATTTACATATTTTACAACATTTACAAATAGTGTCAGTAATTCTCTTATCAACCAGACCAACAAGGCCACTAACAGAAACTGTGTTAGGTCTACACTATTGATCACTCAGACATCTATACTGTGAGATTTTGGATTTTGTGTAACTTTCCAAGTACTGTAGGCTTATGTAACTTCTTCAAAGTAGATTAACTAGACAATTGGAACTCAAACTCTCTCGCTCAATTTGAAAAGGTTATTTCCAAAAAGCTGTATCCACCAATTTTTCACGTTTGTGTTTTTTCATTCGAAATGATTGCTTATGGGTACCTTCATATCTGTGTAAAATATTACTGTTCTCAGATGTTTTATTCATAGATTTTAGATGTGTATTAAATTGTGTTATTTTTTGCCCAACGCTAATTATTAATTGTTTAGCTGGAATGGAATGTTCGCATATATTGTATATTTGACTATGATATGTGGTTGTCTCAGCTAGCTATCTTAAGATGAATGCACTAATACTGTAAGTTGCTCTGGATAAGAGCATCTGCTAAATGACTAAAATGTCAAATGCAAATGTTACAGATCTCATATTACTGTATTGATTCATTTTGTAAAAACATTTTGTAAATATTGATGTCACAAATGTATCATTTGTACAGTTCTTTATTACAAATGTCGTTATTTGTTACTTTGACTATGTAAAACCAGCAGTACTACTTATTTCTCTGAGAGTGAGGCAGATATAGAGCGTTTTGCAAAAAAACATGCTTATTTGTCTCTCTGAAATGAAACTATCAAGGGATAGATGTCATTGAACAACCCCATGCCATGATTAGATAGTGATAAAATCACACATTTCTTTCACAAGTTCTTTAAACCATGAAAGCTAACTTACCAGCATTTGATATAAAGCATTTTTGAATGAAACTCTTTATTTACTGATTGCTTCAGCAAAAACAAGGTTGATAACAAGGTTGAATCAAGGTTTAAGTAAACATTCTGTAGAGGTGAATGACACTGGTAGCCACTGCATTGCATTGGTAATTGATTAGTAGCACACTGTTCTCTACCCCTGGGTCCTCTCCGTCACACACCCAGAGAGACCCAGAAAGATAGACAGCATGAGGCTCGGGCTGATACTCCTGCTAGCCGGGATAGCTACTGTGTTTGCTGCAGAGGGTAAGTATACCATTAAAAAATATATAGTCTAGGTTGACTTGAAAATGTATTGGGGACGTTTTGGTTGAAATTAAACTGAGTTGTCATTTCTGCTGTTCTATTGTCATTTATAAGTTACCTCTCTGTGTCCTTTTGTGTCAGAGTCATGCATGGACCGCTGTGAGAATGGCTTCGACTCCAAGAAGGATTGCCAGTGTGACACCATGTGTCGGTACTACAAGAGCTGCTGCTCAGACTACGAGACCGCATGTCATATGAAAAGTAAGTTGTGTGTGTGTGTGTGTGTGTGTGTGTGTGTGTGTGTGTGTGTGTGTGTGTGTGGTGTGTGTGGTGTGTGTGTGTGTGTGTGTGTGCGTGTTTGTATATTGATTGTTAGAAAAGTCACAGATTTCCCTTTTAACAACCTTTCAAGGTTCATATTGAATAATGCACCACTGATTAACATGGTAATGAGTTGCATATGTTCATCATTCATATAATATTTTGCTATTAATTCATTGTGTGATTCATTTAATGTGACCTGTTTCCTTCAGCACGCGGGGACACCTTTGAATTTGCAGAGGATGACGATGGTCCATTTACCCCTACAACGCCCGCCTTCCCGACCCAACCTGAGGCCGGGGAATCCAGCTCCAGCCAACATAGGCAACTCACACGCCTCAGAACCCCCAACACCACCCCTACTCCTGCCAAAATTGCCACAAAGATAACCCCAGTCACAGAGCCAGCTAGAGGCGCAGCTCGAGGCCCACAGAGAGGCCAGTTCCCAGTGGTAGTCCCACTCCCAGAGACAGCTATAGCCACCGAGGCAACATCAATCCCACAGACAACCACAGAGGAAGTGGTGACGACCACCAAGGCTCCGGTAGTAGACCCAGATGCACAGCCATGCAGCAGCAGGCCCTGGGACTCCCTAATGCAGCTCAAGAACGGCTCTGTCTACGCCTTCAGAGGTAAGGGTCTTCATGGGTCTTACTCAGTCACCTTCAGAGGTAAGGGTCTTCATGGGTCTTACTCAGTCACCTTCAGAAGTAAGGGT
>NW_019952755.1:0-3266 GCF_002910315.2 Salvelinus sp. IW2-2015
GGTCGCCGTCGGAATCGGGTCGGTCGGCTCGGCTCGGTCGCCGTCAGGCTCAGTTCGGTCGCGTTCCGGTCGGTCCGGACGGTCTGTCTGTCTTGTCTGTCTGTCCTGTAACTGTCTGGTCTGGTCTGTCTGTCTGTCCATGTCTGTCTGTCTAGTCTGTCTTGTGACTTAAACATCCAGCCGCAGGCACTGGGGCAGTAGAGAGATGAAGCTGGGGAACAGATGCGGGGTTAGAAGAGGTGAGTGGGGCCGACGATGGGGGTTAGAAGAGGTGAAGCTTCGGGGTGACAAGATGTGGGTAGATGAGGTGAGCTGGGGATACAGAATGAGGGGTATAGAGAGTTGACTGGGGAGAACAGATGGGGGTTAGAGAGCGTGAGGCTGTGGGAACGAATGGGGGTTAGAGATTAGGTTGAGCTGGAGGAACACTAGATGGGCGTCTAGAGAGGTGACGCTTGGTGGGAACAGATGGGGTTAGAAGAGGTGATCTGTGTGGAACAGAATAATGAGGGGATTAGAGAAGGTGAGCCTGGGAACAGCCCATGGGCGGTTGAGAGAGGTTGAGTCTGGGGACAGATGGGGGGTTAGATGAGGTCGAGCTGGGAACGAGATGGGGCGTTTGAAGAGAGTGGAGCTGGGGGAACAGATGGGGGTTAGATGAGGACGTGAGGCTGAGCGGGAACAGATTGGGGGATATTGGAGAGGTGAGCTGACGACTGCGGGGCGGCGTGAGGGACTGCGGCGGTTAGAGAGGTGAGCTGTCGGAACAGATGGGGCGGTTAGAGAGGTGAGCTGGGGACACAGGATGGGGACGGTTAGAGAGGTGAGCTGGGGACAGATGGGGGTTAGAGGGTGAGCTGGGGAACAGATGGGGGTTATGGAGAGGTGAAGTCTGGGGGAACAGATGGGGCGTTAGAGAGGTGATCTGGGAACAGATGGGGGTTAGAGAGGTGAGCTGGACATGGGGGGGAGACGGTGAAGCTGGGGGACAGATGGTGGTTGGAGAGGTGAGCTGGGGAACAGATGGGGGTTAGAGAGGTGAGCTGGGAAGAAGAACATGGGGTTGAGATGAGGTTTGAGGCTGGGAACAATGGGGTTAGAGAGTGAGCTGAGGGAACAGATGGGGTGTAGAGAGGTAGAGCTGGGAACAGATGGGGGTTAGAGAGTGAGCTGGGAACATGAATGGGGGTTAGAGGGTTGAGCTGGGGAACAGATGGGGTGAGAGGTGAGCTGGGGAACAGATGGGGTTTAGAGAGGTGAGCTGGGGGCAGATGGGGTCTAGAGAGGTGAGGACTTGGGCGACAGATGGGGTAGAGAGGTGAGCTGTGGAACAGATGGGGGTTAGAGATGGTGAACGTCTGGGGGAATACAGATGGGGGTTAGGCAGAGGTGAGCTGGGAACAAGTGGGGGTAGAGAGGTGAGCTGGGGAACAGATGGGGTTAGAGAGGTGAGCTGGAGCAGATGGGGGTTAGAGAGGTGAGCTGGGGAACAGATGTGGGGTTTACAGATGGTGGATGCTGGGGAACAGATGGGGTTAGAGGAGGTGAGCTGGCGACGACAAGAATGGGGGTTATAGAGAGGTGAGTGCGCCGGAGAACAGATGGGGGTCTTGAGAGGTTGAGCGCTGGAAAGAATGGGGGTTAGAGAGGTGAGCTGGGGGAACAGATGGGGTTAGAGAGGTGAGCTGGGGGAACAGAGGGGGGTAGAGAGGTGAGCTGGGAACAGATGGGTGGTTAGAGAGGTGAGCTGGGGAACAGATGGGGGTTAGCAGACTTGCAGCTGGCGGGACAGATGGGGTTTAGAGAGCGCTGAGCGGGGGAAACAGAATGCCGGCGCGTTTAGAGAGGTGAGCTGGGGAGTATACAGATGGGGGTGTAGAGAGGTGAGCTGGGGAACAGATGGGGGTTAGCAGAGGTGAGCTGGGGGAACAGATGGGGGTTAGAGAGGTGACTATGGCGGAACGCAGATGGGGGTTAGAGAGGTGAGCTGGGGGCAACAGATGGGTTAGAAGAGGTAGCGGGGGACAGGTGGGCGGTTAGAGAGGTTGAGCTGTGGGAACAATGGGTAGAGATGACGCGGGAACGTTAGAGAGAGGTGAGCTGGGGACAGTAATGCGTCGTTGGGGGTTAGAGAGGTGAGCTGGGGAACAGATGGGGGTTAGAGAGGTGAGCTGGGGAACAGATGGGGGTTAGAGAGGTGAGCTGGGGAACAGATGGCTCAACAGCCAGAGGAGCAGAGGAAGCAGCTAGCATACAAGAGGTTATTATGATAGCCTACAATACAGTGGGCTACAGTGTCACTATCTATATCTTTGGTAAGAGCATCAAGGAAGCCCCACTGGAGGGCTATTATGCTACATGCTAACACCGGAGCGCTACTATGCTGCATGCTACAGAGCTAATATGCTATGCTAATTCAGGAGAGTTAATATGGTACATGCTAACAATGAAAAGCTACTATGCTACATGCTAAAAGTCTATGATGCTAACGCTATAGAGCTAATATACTAAATGCTTACAATCTTCATGGTAAGGTCAAAGGTCATTACATAGAGATGTAGTGATCAACTACTGGCAGCAGTCATTGTCTTTATGTAAAGGGTGATGTAATGCACCGCTGCTCTGTCTGTGTCCCGCTGGGACTGTTCTGCCTGACTACAGTACCGTGACATACAGTATCCTTTGTAAGGTGAAGAGGGAAGGGCAGGATAAGCAATGTTAGAGGCTTATGGGTTAGTATAGGATCCAACTGGTCTGTTAAATCCACACCAGGAGTCAGGATGTCAGGATTTGGCCTGGTCCACCAATATTGTCACGAGACGGACTGGCACAGAGAGAGACAGGAACGTCACACTGGGGACAGACGTCATTTCAACATCGAGTTCTGATTGACATTTGTTTTAGTTGTCAACTGACGTGAATTCAACACGAAATCAACATGTTGCCATGTCATTGGATTTAGGTTAAAAGTTGGGTGAAAAAAATATGACTTTCCCTTACGTTGATGACTTTTTGCTAATCCAATCAGTTTTCCCACTTTGATTCAACGTCATCATACAATTAATTGTTTTGTGATTAAATGGAGAGGAAAAATATTCAACCAACTCCAACTTTTCCCCAACCATTTACGTAACACAGGAAACTGGGATTTGTCCACACAGCTATAGATACACAGTACTATTCTACTGACAGTGTATAGGGGACAGTGATGGGTACAGTACTATTCTACTGACAGTGTATAGGGGACAGTGATGGGTACAGTACTA
>NW_019952756.1:0-3264 GCF_002910315.2 Salvelinus sp. IW2-2015
CACACACACACACACACACACACACACACACACACACTGCTGCTACCGTGAATCAAATGGACTGATTAGAAATGATTGTCCCAAAAATCACACACAGCGGAAACCACATTAGACAGAGCTGGTTCTGCTCCAGCTTTCAGAGAGAGAAAGAACAGATTGAATCTTGAATCCTTCTCTTACCAAAATAAACACAAGATGTTTCTTTTTTTGAATATTTTACGCCACTGGAGGGAGAAAAGCCCCTCAACTATGAGACCAAAGAAAATGTACTGAGAGTGGTGGTGGACACAGTAGTGGCAACACACACACACACACACACTGGTGGCCATTGGAGTTACATAAAACCAATGACTGTATATATGAATGGACAAAGCCATCAATCACATGACACCATTAATTCATAATATGAAGATTCAATAACGCATTGAAGACAAATTAGCTACTCCAGGAAGTGACGTTGCAGACTAACTCAGTGCTGCCCCCTCTCATTGAGTAAGTCAAGTTGAAGGCCGACTGAGGACTGCAGGTTGCCATTAGCAACTAATTTATCCTTATAACCTCTTCTGTGTGCGATTAAAAAATAATTGGTAATTGCTTCTAATACATCTGGTGTATTAGAAGCAATTACTGGTACCATGATTTGTCTTCAAAACATTTTTTTAATTAACACGAAGATTACAATTTTTCCATTGACTATAATGGAGATTCTCTTTTCTGCTAACAATGCCTGCAGTACCGCGGYCGGCCTTGAACTTCCATGGCTTCAATGAGAGGGGGCAGTCGTTCTCCGCTGCATAAAACAATCATACTTTCCCTGTTCCTCCTCAGCCAATTACAACAGTGGCRGTTGGGGTTGCTGAGCGGTTGCCGAGCCAGGTCTATGAACCAGGTAGTGTGATCCAGGTCACTGGTCACAAACGATGCCTTCAGACTCCTGGYCTGCTCTACACAGAGTGCCTTTATGCACAGTGTGCAGTCAGCACTGAGCAACAAAACAGTTGTAAAAACCCTGCTATCCATTCACAGGTGTTTAGAGGAATAATAAACAGGAAAATAAACAGCRAGGCTTGGAGGGCAGATAAAAAGCCATCACACACAGTGAAATCACAGAGCACTAGTGGGAAAAGAAGCCAAAAGGGCACGTGGACATAAAAGCGCACCTGTGATGCTTGGAGAGAGGCACTSCTCCAGTCAGTGTATGAACTGATGACTGTTATGCTGTTCCTCAGCATATTATACTASAGCAAACAATCCTGCTTAAACAAACTGCTATTGAAAAATAGGCACTCATTTTCCCMAAAAATGATTGAACAGAAGGTCCACTACTACTGCCTTGTAACACTAGGAAGAGTAGCTGCTGCATGGGGATCCTGATCAACTCAATTCAACTTCATTTCTAGATGTTGAAACCGTGAGAACAGAACAGACTTGGGGTTGAATAAGCCAAGGCCTACTCTGTCTCTCTCTCTAGGACTCTCTCTAACTCTCTCTGAGCAGACGTGACAGGAGCTATAATGAATGGAGAGAACAGAGACCGAGGGCGAGGGAGTGAGAGAATTAGAGCAAGAGAGATCCAGTCCTTTTGGCTGAGGCTGCGGAGGTGTTGGATGAAGGAGCTTGATCCGACCCGAGCGCAGTACCCTTTGAGCGGGTTAAAGGTGTCTTTGGACCCTCTGTGTGTGTGTGTGCTGTCTCTTATACACATCTAGATGTGTATAAGAGACAGCTCTCTCTCTCTCTGAGAAGAAGAAGAAAGATGAATACAACATATGTCTCCTGAATCTTAACTGATTTCCTGAGTTCTTGTGTAATCAGGCAGTTTCCTGAGAATCTGCAGCTCTTCAAACCCCCGGCGCGGCGCTGAGACGGAGAGGCACGTCTTGACTTAAGAGTAAAATCCACTGGCCTTTTCTTCTGTCTTCCAGACAGACAGAGACTGGGAGGCTTTGTGAAATACACCAGATGGTGTTGAATATCTGGGACGGACGGGGAGAGAGACTGAGTGTGCGTGTGCGCGTTGGAGTTTGTGTAGGAGAGTGTCCGACAGCTTGTTGTAACAGTGTATCTCTATGTACCATATAACATTGCAGAGTAGGTCGACAGAAGACAACAGCTGCCGCTAAAGGGCTCGCTATGCTTGAATAGAAACGCACTTTGTGACACTGCCGATGTGTGAACATAAACCAAGGTTCTGTAACGCCTCCCACCACTACTCCATTTCACCAATCACGGGCAGCGGCTCGGCAGACATACTATTCAACATGAAGATCACTTTATTGATCAATTTAAACACAACGTCCAACCGAAATTTGACTTCCGCTTTTAACCCAACACCTCCGAAAGACACACAAACGCATACATATACAGGTTTGAGGCGCTGCCACGCTGGGCGCCCCGGGGAGATGTGGTTGTAGGGGGTTAAGCACCTTGCTCAAGGGCAGAATGACAGGCAATGACATCTAAGATTTGATACCAGCAACCCTCCTGGTGCCAGCTCACTTCCTGATGGATTTTTTCCAGTCAGACCTGGGATTTAAAYGGGCAACCCTCCGGTGGCTGGCTCGCCTCTCTAACAGCTCGACTACCTGCCGCCCCCAGTTGGAAAGGTAAGAAAATGTTTGTTGCATAGAGCAAGTTCTAACAGTTGGCATGTTCTGTTCACTTCCTTTTGTCTGCCTGAACTGGAGACATACCGCTACATACCAGGGACAATGAGCATTATCACTAGGACCAATTATTTTTTGGCTTAATCCAAAATGGCAACCTGTTCACTAGTGTACTACTTGACCTTTGTCCATTGGGATGCATTGTAAATACTAGTAAATCATGAGAATGTGTATATTCAACAACAACAGCTCCCCGCACCGCTCTGATTCAGAGGGTTGGGTTAAATGCAGAAGACACATTTCAGTTGAATACATTCAGTTGTACAACTGACTAGGTCTCCTCCTTTCCCTTCCACATTATTATCACTAGGCTATATGAAGGGGTTTATTGTTACTTTATTTTCGCTCTGGGCATTGGCTGGAACAGGGTCTGTTTGATTAGAAAATGAAATTAAACAAGTTGTTGTGTTGTGTTCTCTCTCTCCAGCAAGAAGCAAATAAAATCCAAAACAAATGGTTGGTTAGGCCCCTGCAACGCGGAGGTAACGGTAGGGACACACACACGTGTTCTCTCTCTCCAGCAAGAAGCAAATAAAATCCAAAACAAATGGTTGGTTAGGCCCCTGCAACGCGGAGGTAACGGTAGGGACACACACAC
>NW_019952757.1:0-3263 GCF_002910315.2 Salvelinus sp. IW2-2015
TGAAAATGACTGCAGTTTCTACTGGTCATTGTTTTCAGGCAGGTTGTATTGGTGCTAGCTAGGTACCAAGCTAAAGCTAGCTACCCCAGAAGTTGCGGTCGAACAAATGATGCTTTATTACCAACGCGGTATTGTAAACACATCGTTCGTGGCCAGTGTTTGCTTGTTTGCAGACTTTTTTGTACAGCTTTGACAGTGCTACTGATAGTAGTGGTGACGCTTGGCTTGCACGTGCAAATTCAGAACACACAACATTCTCTAATAGAACTGTGTTATTTGACATGTCAAATTAAGCGTTTATTTAAGCGTCAAATTGTGTTATTGTCAAATTGTGCTATTTGACGTGTGTCTTTTTTGACACACAAAGACCCAAACGCGTTCCATAGTATGTCATGAAGCTAATAGCAGTGACGCTATTAATATGTAACTCCGGTAGGGCAACATCTGAACAATAGCGCACTTGGTAACGTTAGTGTGTACTGGTGCTCGATCAGTCGCAAAAGCCAACATCACCCACGACAGAGAAGGGTTCATTGTCAAGGGCAATGAATTTTATTATCTTGGCGTTAATGGATTTCACCTTTGAGTTGCCTCGCTGAAATTTTCTTACTCTTTCAAATGACTACTCGACTTGTTGACTGCTCGATCCACACAGCAGACATTGTGGGCTAGGTTAGGAAGGCTGTGTTGCAGGTGCAGCGCAAAATTTTCCGTGGCGTCATTACGTCATGTACGTACATTATATAGATATGCACGTCAGCTTTGACATTGGTTTTTCCCATCGGCGTTAACCCTTTCACACGTACCATCACACGGGTGTGATCGTTCTACAGTGGTCCCTGAAGCGTACGATCACACCCGTGTGATTAGAACACTCATTTAGAACGCTCGTTTAGAACGGCCAGTTTCGAATGACGCAACAATCAGCATTTGAGCTGGCCACACTTTTTTCAGAAACTATTTACACAAACACAGTCCTTACAAAGTTATGTCCAGAATGTGAGCACTTTATTTTGGGATGCAATGTTCAGATATTCACAGATGTGTATATATAGCATAACACAATCATCCTAACCGGAAAAATGTAGGCTACATTTGTCCAAGCGCTAACTGAGGAAAGATTGACCCAACACAAGCAGTAATATTTTCTAACTCTCGGCTGACATAAACTACAATATGAATTAGCTAATAGCAATTATTATGTATAATTAATCACATCACGGGTGAGCTCACCATTGATCGAAATAATTAGGTAAAACACTTTTGAAACYGAAAGTAATCCGACGATTAGTTTCAGCGCGCAGCTATGCATTTGTTCCTCACAGAAACCGAAGATAATAAGAGAAGACAAGATGAGTTTGGTCTGTTTATAGTATGCATGTTGAAGGGGTGTGTCAATCACTGTCGTTCACATCCCACCCTTCATTTCCGGAAGTCCTCAAAAAATGASTGAACTCTTACTCACCTCATTTTGTTATAACATCTTTGGTCAAACAGACGATAACGTGAAACCCAGAATGCATTGTATGTCAACAAACATGGCTACACAGCTGGAATTAGCTTAGCTCATCATAATCAGTACAACCTTCAAAAAAGTATTTTACACACATATGTGCCCATTACAAYCTGTGCAAGAATCGGAATGCATGATTTGTCACCTAGAATTGAAAACATGTGAATAAAACAGTAAATACACAAATAATTGCCACACAAAACATTTTCTGATAGTGATKTATTGAGACAAGTGGCGCGTGCCGGCAGTCAACCACGTACCCTCTCACTCTAAACCATTCAGTGTTGTTGTTTATGTATGTAGCTAGTGAGCTAAGCTGTAGCATTAGCAATAACTTTCAAAAGGAGACAACTCACAAATGTGGAAATTCTGGAGATTTTGAGTCTGAGTATGAAAGTCAGGAATCAGATTCTGACAGTGAGGAGCTGCCCCCCAACCTTGTAGCCATTGAGAACCCTGAATCTGAGGACCCCTTGTCCACTGACAAAGTCCCAGTTCCATTAGAAGATGCTGGTGGTGATGGTGGCAGACTGACAGTGGATGAAGTACAGGAGTTCTGTGGTAGCTGGAAGGCTGCCAGCCATTTCACCCCTCCTGGCCCTGCTGATTGTGTTGATGAGTCCCAGCCTGGAGTGCAACGCCCCTTGCCATTTCCATCTGAGGCAGAGTGCTTCAAGTTGTTTCTRACAGAGGAGCTGGTGGGAGACATAGTAGAGACCAATCGCTATGCCTTGGAGCTACAGGATAAGAGAGAGCCAGTGTAACGGATGTGAAATGGCTAACTAGTTAGCGGGTTCACGCTAATAGCGTTTCAATCAGTTACGTCACTTGCTCTGAAACCTTGAAGTAGTGGTTCCCCTTGCTCAGCAAGGGCCGCGGCTTTTGTGGAGCGATGGGTGACGATGCTTCGTGGGTGACTGTTGTTGATGTGTGCAGAGGGTCACTGGTTCGCGCCCGGGTAGGTGCGAGGGGACGGACGTAAAGTTATACTGTTACACCAGGAGTGGGGGGACAACCACAATTAGTGAAATGTATACATTCCTGGTGACAGTAAAGAAGAACTCCCTAAGAGAATACTGGAGCACAGATCCTATGTTTGCAACTCCCTTCTTTGCCACCCTCTTTTCCCAAGACTGCTTTCTAGTTCTGCTGCTATGACTGCATTTCATCATCAACGCTACTGCCATCCTAAATGACCCGTTATACAAAACAAGAGATGTCAACAGCTGGCAGTAAAGTGCCATGACAAACGAGACGTCCATGTCCTCTCCACTGTCCATACAGCAACCATGTCGGCCACAGGGAAGGTGAACCACCTGACGGGAGAGAGAAACAAACCAGACAGAGAAACATCAAACCAGACTGCGTGCTTGACTATTACCTCAAAATGGGGGCAGTGGATAAGGCCGACATGATAAACAGCTTTGTGGAATGAACTCAGAAAAYGACCAAGTGGTATAAGATATTTTTCCAGGGTAGCGTCAAAATACAACATGCCAATACTTCTGACGCATTTAGYATTGTTTTACAGAGCTAATAGAATAATGTAACTAGCTACATAAGCACGATTGAATATAACACCATAAAAGGTGAGAAACATGAGTAACGTTACCTAGCGTGTCCGCGGTTATAAGGAATATACACAAATATATTATGCTCCATACACACAGTGAGCTACAGTAGAAACGGTATAACACGACACAGAAACTATTATAACGTAATTAGGCACTTACTTTGATAGAAACGCAGT
>NW_019952758.1:0-1152 GCF_002910315.2 Salvelinus sp. IW2-2015
AGCTGAAAAATCTGTATTTAGCATCAAGTCTACAATATTGTTAGTTTACCTATGATTCATTTTTAATGTATGTTGTTTTTATTGTACATCATTATTTATACATTTTTAAATGTCATGAAAAGCACTATACAAAGTAAATGTATTATTTATTATGGTCTGACATGTCTGCAGAAATGTTGCAATTTTAAAATGTGTTTTGTTTGGTAAATTGTTTGGTAAATATTAATTCACATTTGTGGTGCCACTAAATAAACAATTAATTATTTAAATCAATATTGTTATTAAAATATGTTTTTGAGGACAGGGAGTTAAAAAATGAACCCCAAAAGGTTCTTAGAGGAACCCTGATAAGGGGTTCTTCAAAGAACTTTTAGGGGTTCCCACAAAAGGTTCTTCAAATAACTTTTAGGGGTTCCCCCACTGTTTCAATTTGAAGAACACCTAAAGGATACTCCAGGAACCTTTACTTTTTAGAGTGTATATTGATAAAACTCACCTTGTCCGAGAGACATTTACATAGTTATACACAGCCTGATTTGGGATGACTATTTTGGGGCGAAATAGCGGCCACAACAGACAGACCTGATATGGCCCATAATTCAACGTCCTTGGACGTCACGTGCCTACTGGGTATGACCAAAGTTATTCTGTTTAGCTGCACTTTGCAGTACATTTTTACACTATAATAAATGTTTCTGATGCCACATCGCCTGTTTTCAAAGGGAGTCGTTGTTTTTTAGGGGCAGTCGCTTTTTAGTTTTTTGTCTGAAAGTATTTTCTCTACTGCGATACCAACTCCAGTCAACAGATGGCGATGTGCGTCTTTCAGGTGATTCTGTACTGTGAAGTATAATCTAGTGGACGGGACGATTCTTCTACATCAACAGCTAGTCAGCCATCTTGGTAGCTTACTAGGCAAAACAGCCGAAACATTGAAGTTCTTTGAACTGTGTCGGTGTACAGCCAAAATATATGTTTGTTTCCCGGACAATGACCGGATTGTCAACAGTTCTCTAACCTCCCAGAGACCACGGCAAAATCAATCCTCCCAGGAACTATAGACCTTCCGCTGCTTTCTAAACTATCATCCCCTCTCAATACCACCCCGTGATCTTCTATGATGATAACTATCATCCCCTCTCAATACCACCC
>NW_019952758.1:1878-3520 GCF_002910315.2 Salvelinus sp. IW2-2015
CTGTGAGGAACTATAGATCTCCGTGAGGAACTATAGATCTCTGTGAGGAACTATAGATCTCTGTGAGGAACACAACTCTCATATCACAGTCACACAACTCTCATATCACAGTAACACAATGCTATTCCCAAACATACCTAATCAATAGTTGTTTTTCAACAATATTTTAACCTGCAGGAATATTTTCACATTTCTATCTCATGGTCATCTATACTGGCTCGCTGCCTCTCAGATCAAAGGTGGTACCATCTGCTCCGTTCCCAAAGTGTGGTCTCTCTGAGATCCCAATTTTAAGGGATCCCTCGTGCACGATTTACCCAGTTCGTCAGGAGCGGTCATCAAGTGAAGATTCACATCCCCATTGCCAAATGTGGTTATTTTCTTTCATATCAATTGAGGAAACAAACTTATCACACAAGTCAGTTATTCTTAAACTAAATCTTTATTCACTTATTAATAAGGGAGCAGGTCAAGACAACGCATACATATAAAGTGAATCAATTGAGTGCTCTACGATAATGGCTGGTCGATAAATCACCCCAAGAGATTCGTTGAGAGCCCCGAGACAAAAGTACAAAGGTATTTTATAGCCAAGGTACACCCCTTTCAACCTAAATGACGAACAACAGATGTATAGAACGGGTCACAAGGTTAAGATTTGTATGAACGATAGTTATAATTCTCAGCAGACACTATCTGCTGTAAAAACAGTCCTCTGTGTGTAGAGACCAGGGTCTGGCCATGGGGTCATCTCTCCCTGATACCGTATAGAACAGAAACATTAACTCATAATCTGGAATGCGGTCTCTTTAGGTTTTATCACCCAAAAGACATTGTAAATGTCCTGTCAGTGTTTTCTCCCAGAGATCCATCCTCAGTAGAACACACAGACACAATAGTTCTAAGAACCATCTATTCTGTTGCATAAAACAACCATTTGATGCAATAAAAGTATTATAACATAATGTTGCCGTTTTGCTCTCAGTGTCCACTGAAAGTTGACTAGTAACAACAACGGGGACCTAAAAGACACCCACCATGACACCCACTAAATCTGCCCAAGAAGAGGAAAACAAAAGAAAAACCCACACCAAACTTACAGACAGGAAGCAAACCAAAAAGGTGGAGCAACTAAAGGTGTTGACTCTCCACATCTATCAAGACAACTGGAGCACTGGGCCAGACACTCTTAAATAGAACCTGGACCAGCTCAGTTGAAACACCTTCCCACTAACGAGATGGACAAGCCAGCACAAGTGTAACACATACTGACTAACGAGGTGACACCAATCAATGCACCCTACGTGCTAACGAGCTATACGTGCTAACGAGCTATACGTGCTAACGAGCTATACGTGCTAACGAGCTATACGAGCTAAAGTCCAACCTCAAAACATAAATGGAAAAATCAAAGCCTGTAACACCTTCCCCCTTTAGACAACAAATATATCTTATATTTTTGTTGGACATGTTTGCTCACCCCCAACAGAAAACAACTTCCATTTCACATAATCAACTACAATGTTTCTACCATATAAACATAGTGTCTACTGGCTGTCAACAATTAAAAACAAGAAAAAACACATATTTCTAAATAATAAAATACAATAGTATTATTTTTTAAATCCTTTTTCTTTCAATA
>NW_019952758.1:5785-9047 GCF_002910315.2 Salvelinus sp. IW2-2015
TGGCCAGGTCGATGAAGACGCCTGCACAGTACTGTCTTTTATCAATGGCGGTTATGATATTATTTAGTACCTTGAGCAAGGCTGAGGTGCACCCATGACCAAACCATGACTAGCTCGGAAACAGGAATGCACAGCGGAGAAGGTATGGTGGGATTCAAAATKGTCAGTGATCTGTTTGTTAACTTGGCTTTCGAAGACTTTAGAAARGCAGGGCAGGATGGATATAGGTCTGTAACAGTTTGGGTCTAGAGTGTCACCCCTTTTGAAGAGGGGGATGACCGCAGCAGCTTTCCAATCGTTAGGAATCTCGGACGATACAAAAGAGAGGTTGAAAAGACTAGTAATAGGGGTTGCCACAATGGCGGCAGATAATTTTAGAAAGAGAGGGTCCAGATTGTCTAGCCCAGCTGATTTGTACGGGTCCAGGTTTTGCAGCTCTTCCGGAACATCAGCTATCTGGATTTGGGTGAAGCTGGGGAGGCTTGGGCAAGTAGCTGCGGGGGTGGGAAGCTGTTGGCCGGGGTTGGGGTAGCCAGCTGGTCCAGGTTCTATTTAAGAGTGTCTTGCCAGCCGTAGAGAAATGCTTATTGAAATTCTCGATTATCGTGGAGTTATCGGTGGTGACCGTGTTTCCTAGTTCAGTGCAGTGGGCAGCTGGGATAAGGTGCTCTTATTCTCCATGGACTTTACAGTGCCCCAGAACATTTTGGAGTTTGTGCTGCCGGATGCAAATATTTGCTTGAAAAAGCTAGCCTTAGCTTTCCTAACTGCCTGTGTATTTTGGTTCCTAACTTCCCTGAAAAGTTGCATATCACGGGGGCTATTCGATGCTAATGCAGAACGCCACATGATGTTTTTGTGCTGGTCAAAGGCAGTCAGGTCTGGAGAGAACTAAGGGCTATATCTGTTCCTGGTTCTAAATTTGAGTTGTGGAGCTTCTCAAATAAATTTTTCTTCACCTCAAACAGCAAGTAAAAGTCTAATCAAAATCAATTGCGTATGACAATAGTTCCTCAAAGTATTTTTGTAAAATATTTCCAGCTTTCACCCTTTTGATAACCACTCGGCATGAAAGGGAAAAATGTAATGCTCTGATCCAGTGGAAATGTCATAAAATACCTGAATACTTCTTATCCTTTGCCCAAATAGCCAACAGCTGTATCTGTCCCGAACTCACTGGTGAGGGGAACTGTGAGGGCCTGGAATATTTTATACAATGTTGAAAGCTATCAGGAGTTTCAGCCGACCCAGTTGATAGTTGATACAATGTTTAAAGTTCGTTGTAGACAGGCCATGCGTAGCCAATGTGATTTATAATATATTTATTTTTTATCAGGATATTTTGTACCTGCAGGCCACAACGATAAAATGTTTGGGCTTTATGTAGGTTATTTTAAAAAACTTAGCAATGGCAATAAAAAATTGTATTTATAATTTTAATTTAAATAGAATGTAGATTAACCACAGAGAATGATGTTGAGATTCAAAGACTGCTATAAATTAACCTGTTCCAGTAAAATGTTGAATATGAAAATCATACACTGGCACCAGATCAGTAGAAATGGTCAGAATAAATTATGCACTCAAATGTAGGTTGCTGACTGCTGTGTAGCGATTACCAGCAACGTCAGAATGTATGAAGCCAGCAGGAGTTGGTTCAGGAAGAGATTTATTCTCTTCTGGTTGGGCTGCATTGATGTAATGGCATGAAAATAAATTGGCTGAATATTATACAATGACTTATCAACAGCTCTAACAATTGTGACCCCCACAGGAAATCTTCACTGGCAATTCTGGATGAAATTCTAGAATATACTATATCGATCCTAGAAACCTGGTCAAACTATCATTAAGACATCATGCATGAATTCTGGAATATACTATATAGCCTAGAAACCTGGTTAAACTATCATTATGACATCATGCATGAATTCTGGAATATATACTATATAGCCTAGAAACCTGGTTATACTATCATGTATGACATCACTGAAAGAATTCTAGAATGATAGTACTATATGAGCCTAGAAACTCTGTTAGAACTGATCACTATGACCATGCATGGATGAAACTTCTGGAATAAGTATATATCCTAGAAACCTGAGTTAAAACACATCATCTATGACATCACTGATGGAAATTCTAGAATATATACTATACTAGCCTAAAATCTTGGTTAAAACTATCATGTATGAACATCTGAATGCAATCCTAGAATATAGTATATTCCTAGAAACCTGGTTTAACTTTCATTATGCCATCATGCGTGCCATCCTTGTATTGCATAGTGTAGGTGAATTCCAGGGGTTGCCCTGAACTGAACTCAAACCTGGGTCCAGCGACTGTCAAGCCAACACCTATTATGTTACAGGCCAAGATGTCTGAATCTTCTTGACGGAGGTCGCAGGTTTTTGATTAAGGTTGATACAATAGCTTTTTCTCTATTGAATTTGAGAAGTGTTACATTTTCTCCCAACCCCATCCCGCAAACCAAGTCTTCTGGCAGCCTTTTGTTTCTGCTTTAAATCCAGGTCTGTCCTTTAAAAGGCCACACAACTAACAACAATCTGCGTTGAAACAATAACAAAGCTGTAATTCCTACTACTGTTTTGCTAATAAGATGACTGGATGGGGTTGGATAAATGTAACTACTCTCAAATTTATGAGACAGAACTATTGCGTATCGATAGGATGACCATCCATGATACTATATCATTATAGTATTAAACCATGGTTGGAGCGCTATACGGTGTGATTTACATTGTTCTTCTAAACATTGAGTAAAAACAGAGCTTATTTGGGGTTGATGGGGTTCAACAGTGTTAACTGTAAGCTCATGAGGCCATGTGTTAATATCTCTCAATAATCAATGGCTATAAAAAAAATAATTTTTAACAAGTTCCAAATGATGGTGTAGCATTTGCAGATTTCCCATTAACCACAAACATCAGTATCCACAACATGCAGAGATTTGTGCTCTTTCGTTTACAAGACGAATACGAGTGTTAATGTCAGGGAACGGTTTCTCTAAACCCATCTTAAGGCTATAGTTCACCGTTAGAGACATTGACATGCTAAGAATGCCCGTTTGGGGAAACCGGTCCCAGAATCCAATTTGCCTTTCTCTTCTTCCTCCTCCCTTTTTTCGTTAACAGTCTCAATCCTCCCCTCTTTCACCCTAACGCTTCTTCTCTTCGTTTCACAGTCGGCCTCATCTCTACTTCTTGTTTACTGTGATATCCCCTCTCCTTTAGCAGGAGAG
>NW_019952759.1:0-3262 GCF_002910315.2 Salvelinus sp. IW2-2015
CACACACACACACACACACAGAGTGCTCCCTCCGTAATGGCTGCTGAGGGGGCACCACGTGGGTAGTGCAGTCACGGGGACTGCAGCTCACACGAGCAACGCTCTCCTTCACACAGCTATAATGGAGGGAGCAGAGGTACACACAGGCCTTTAAGGGGTGGCAGGTAGCCTAGTGGTTAGAATGTTGGGCCAGTAACCAAAAGGTTGCTTGATTGAATCCCCGAGCTGACAAGGTAAAAATCTGTTGTTCTGCCCGTTCTGTTACCTGGGCACCGACGATGTTGATTAAGGCAGCMCCACGCACCACTCTGATTCAGAGGGGTTGGGTTAAAAGTAGAAAACTCTTTTCAGTTGAAGGCATTCAGTTGTACGACTGACTAGGATTCCCCTTTCCCTTATACACACACAATTGCAAATGTTATACTTATCTACCTTTCCATCTTTCTGAGAAACAGATATCTCTCCATCTATGCCTACATTATTGAGTGGACACCTACTGTACCGCTATTGACACCCTAGACAAAAGTGGACTCAAATCAAATCAAAACAAATGTTATTTGTCACATGCTTACTTACAAGCCCTTAATAACCCTACCTGCATGTACATAATTACCTCAATTACCTCGACTCTGAACTGCTACCCCCTGTATATAGCCCCACTATTGTTATTTACTGCCGCTCCTTAATTATTTGTTTTTCTTATCACTTACTTTTTTCCCGGTATTTTCTTAAAACTGCATTGTTGGTTAAAGTGGCTATGCATAGATAATAACAGAGAGTAGCAGCAGTGTGTGGGGGAGGGGGTACAAATAGTCTGGGTAGCCATTTGATTAGCTGTTCAGGAGTCTTATGGCTTGGGGGTAGAAGCTGTTTAGAAGCCTCTTGGACCTAGACATGGCGCCCTGGTACCGCTTGACGTGCGGTAGCAGAGAGAACAGTCTATGACTAGGGTGGCTGGAGTCTTCGACAATTTTTAGGGCCTTCCTCTCACACCGCCTGGTATAGAGGTCCTGGATGGCAGGAAGCTTGGCCCCGGTGATGTACTGGGCCATACGCACTACCCTCTGTAATGCCTTGCAGTCGGAGGCTGAGCAGTTGCCATACCAGGCAGTGATGCAACCCGTCAGGATTCTCTCGATGGTGCAGCTGTAAAAACCTTTTGAGGATCTGAGGACCCATGGCAAATATTTTCAGTCTCCTTAGGGGGACTTACATAGGTTTTGTCATGCCCTCTTCACAACTATCTTGATGTATTTGGATCATGTTTGTTTGTTGGTGATGTGGACGCCAAATAACTTGAAGCTCTCAACCTGCTCCACTACAGCCCCGTCGATAAGAATGGGGACGTACTCGGTCCTCCTTTTCCTGTAGTCCACAATCATCTCCTTTGTCTTGATCACATTGAGGGAGAGGTTGTTGTCCTTGCACCACATGGTCATGTCTCTGACCTCCTCCCTATAGGCTGTCTCATCGTTGTCGGTGATCAGGCCTACCACTGTTGTGTCATCAGCAAACTTAATGATGGTGTTGGAGTTGTGCCTGGCCGTGCAGTCATGAGTGAACAGGGAGTACAGGAGGGGACTGAGCACACACCCCTGAGGGGCCCCTGTGTTGAGGATCAGAGTGGCGGATGTGTTGTTACCTACCCTTACCACCTGGGGGCGGCCCGTCAGGAAGTCTAGGATCCAGTTGCAGATGGAGGTGTTTAGTCCCAGGGTCCTTAGCTTAGTGATGAGCTTTGAAGGCACTATGGTGTTGAACGCTGAGCTGTAGTCAATGAATAGCATTCTCACATAGGTGTTCCTTTTGTCCAGGTGGGACAGGGCAGTGTGGAGTGCAATAGAGATTGCATCATCTTTGGATCTGTTGGTGCGGTATGCAAATTGGAGTGGGTCTAGGGTTTCTGGGATAATGGTGTCGATGTGAGCCATGACCAGCCCTTCAAAGCATTTCATGGCTACAGATGTGGGTGCTACGGGTCGGTAGTCATTTAGGCAGGTGTTCTTGGGCACAGGGACTATGGTGGTCTGCTTGAAACATGTTGGTATTACAGACTCAGACAGGGAGAGGTTGAAAATGTCAGTGAAGACACTTGACAGTTGGTCAGCGCATACTCTCTACCTAGCCTTACATTACAGTATGCAAATATGCATGTACACTTTTATACTACATATCCTCCATAGGCACACACACTGTCATTTGCAGCCGCACATAAATATATACACATACTTGTATGTATACTATAAAGTAGAGCAGGAAGTTGGCTAATGAATAATATATGTGGAGAAGGATAACATCAGTGGTGGATGTGAGAGGATGTTCTTAGAAGATACTGCCTGGTTCTAGAAGTATGAATTCTAAAGAGGATTAAATAAATGTCTAAATGACATGTGTGGAATTCCTATTTTATTACTCTGTTCCACTTTTTCCTGTCTGCACCACTGATCCACAGGGTGGAAAATCCAAAGTCCAAACCGTCTGGATGATCTCTGAAATGGGAAAAACAGATTCACACTTGATAGGGTATAACAACCATATCCAAACTAGCTTTGGTAAGAAAGTCAACAAGGCACTCTCTCCTGAGTTTGTCTGTCTGTCTCAGAGAAAATGTTATTTGCAGATTGTCATAAAAAGAGGGGGCAAAGTACTTTAACATCTATCCCCTGACGACCAGTGTGTGGGATAAGAGCCATGGTTTCTGGAGTCCTATTTTCCCCCTCAAATCTGTGGTGTGACTCTGGCCATGTGTTCTGACTAGGGCCAGATGGGGTGCTGGGTAATCTTAGGCAAGCGCTAACAAATCTCTCGAGGGGGGAACTAATTCAATTAATTAATCGTATCTACTGTATATCAGTAGCAGCACGATCCCAAAAATAAAGGCAAAGAGTGAATTTCTCACACGTATATATTTACAGATGGTGGCAGCGTGGGGATCATGTGGCATTGCATTGTATGTTTTGAAACCCAATCCCATAGATACTTCCTAGGGTTTTACCCAAGACACCCTGCACTGCTATTTTTGTCCCAGATCTGATTCACCTACTCAATTCAAAACTGTAACATTTACAGGTTTATGGGAAAAACCTGGCCATGAGCCTAAATGCTTATAGGCAAGTCTTACCTGATCCAACAACCCAACCTTTTAATATCCAAAAAAGGAAAACAATTGTCTCCTTATGTCTTCACCAAGCTGATATGTCTCCTTATGTCTTCACCAAGCTTATATGTCTCCTTATGTCTTCACCAAGCTTATATGTCTCCT
>NW_019952760.1:0-3261 GCF_002910315.2 Salvelinus sp. IW2-2015
CACACACACACACACACACACACACACACACACATAGAGGAGTTATTTGATTTTCCACTGGGCTGGTCCACAGTGGCAGCCAGGCGAAAGCATCCACCAGCAGAGCACAGAGGGAGGTTGGTGTTGAGCACAAGGCCCCACTCTGCCCAGCAAAGCTTGAAGTGAAGCGCCAGGCTGAAGTTTCGAACAAAGTGCCCCTCATTCATTATACATGAAACGCCGCACTGCAAATCTCCTTTCCGCAACTCTCTCTTCCCATCCATCTTTTCTGGTCTCTCCTTCTTTCCTTGTCTCCTTTCTTTCGCTGTCACTTTCTCACTTTCTCCAGACATTGTGCATCTACAAAGTGTGAATAAAACGAATGACATCACGAGCTGCACTTAGGAAGAGACACTTTCGGGAAAAGTCGATATATCAAAGCTAACAGCGAGCTGGACAGAAAACCCTTAACAAGTGAATAGATATAGAGAGAGACAGAGCGAGAGAGAGCAAGAGAGAGAGAGATACTGTATTTATATGTCATTTTCCGTGTCCGTTCCTACCCCTCCATGCCAGGCGGTGACACCCACACATTTTTCTCTGTAGACTTGCACAGGAAAGTTACACAATTTCATACAATGGAGCACACTTATCCTAAATGCATATTTCAGTGGCACAAATTCCTATTTGGCACTATGAAAATTACCTGAAATCTAGCTGATAAAGTAGATTCATTAAATGTAAACTAAAGCTTCTAAACATATTGTTGAATTCAAGAATTATTACCGTAGTATAGAAAATAATCAAATAAAACTTGTTTCATTTAATAAAGAAAATGAAAAGCATTATTAATGAACCTTATAGCGTTCTGGAATATTGACTTGCTGAAATCCTCATTTCACTCTGAACCAAATTAGTTTCTGAATATGTACCTTTCTGCGTGGCACAGCTCAATAAGTTATATTTACCTGTTATTATTAATATGTTGTGAAGTTTTTTACATTTTTTCGAATGCAACAAAAATCTACCAAAAAAACCTGGAAACATCCTAAACGACTTCAGACAATCAAAGCGTTAAACTCCTTTTAAAAATGGAAACACATTGCCAATTGTTTGGAACATGGCAGTAGAAAGGGTACATTCTTCAAGACGGTCAGTGTTGTCTAACATTGAGCAATACAAATAGACTGCCTTCACAGCTATATAACACCCAGATGAAGTCAGCTTTAGGAACGTGTCTGTCTCTCTCTTTTATTCTCTCCCCCTCTCAGTCTCTCTGCGTCTCTCCTGCTCTGTTCCTTTTTCTTCACCCCGGCACTGAGTGTTCGAGACAGCCCTGTACGAAACATTCTTTCAAGGCCGGGCCCTGGTCTGGGAATGGCACAGATGACAGTGGAAAGCAACAATGTTGTGGACTTTGGCAGGACACTGCCTGGGTAAAGCTGTGTGCTCTGCAGAACAGAGGACTCCAACTGAGTACTTCCTGCTTCGAGATCTAGTGGTTACGGAGCTGTGGCTTGGGGACATAAAATCACCTGGAGCATTAAAAAAAAATGCACACTTGATAATCAGCTTGGATCAAATATTATTCACATTTATATATCAGTCAACGATTACAAATCAACTATTATAACAACATCTATTTTTTTTTTGTAACTGCACAGGGTGCATATAAGGAACTACACCTCTGGCTCCATTGTGAACACGGAATCTTCAAAAAAAATACCCATTAGTGAGCTGTGAAGCATTGCGGCAGGCAGAAGGCATTGGTGACAGCGGTGGGCTTTCAGATGGATGTTAGAGTATGTGAGGCCAGGGCACAGAGGAACCTCTGTGTGTCTTACCGGACCATGTTTCAGAGTGACTCGGCTATATTGCAGGGGTGACAAAGATAAATTACAGCCACTGGAAAATATTTGTGCACTTTTTTTAACCCCTCCTTTTTTTTCTTGTCATTGGGTGAATTCCAACAGCATGCCACACCAAAGGGGGAGGTGGGACTTGCGTCTGAACAGTGAGGGAGAAGTCGTCCCTCGCTACGCCACGCCACACCATGGCAGAGACACAGGTCAGCCACTGTGTTTTATCATGGAACATGCCTTCCATCTCAGAGTTTATGTGCACCACGAGCAAACAACTCACCCCTCTGACCCACCCCAAAAAAGGATTTGGAGTTAATTCCAGTTTTATTTCACACCACGTTTAGGGCAGGTAAAATAGACCCTTCCAGATCCAGGCAGGCTATATTTGTTTTTTTGGGAGACTAGCTACCCATGTACAGTACGAGGTGTCTGGATTTCGTCTGCAATAAGTCAGCTATTTAAAAAAAGATGTACCACAGGGAATCTTTTATTGAAAGTAAACATATAGAATCTAAATAAAACGTAAAGTCTTTAATGCCTTATGTCTGGCTTTTCTAATCCCTGAAGACTACATTTTACTGACACACTTACATATATGAATACAGTAAAAGCCATTCATATCTACTCTAAACGAATACCACCCAGGCTCATAATATAATTGTCAAACTTACTGGACGCATCGCGTACTGTTTAAAATAAATTCCCTATCCTTCTCTAAATGTTTCTCTCCCTCTTATCACATCCAATCCTCCTTTCTCTGTTGTCTTCTTTCCTCCTCTCTCAATCCAAATATTCAAGGGGGGAGGTCTATATGGTGAGCTCCATATGTGGGTGTTTAAGGTGTATCTTAGCCTGGCCTGTATGCAGTTAAAAGCTAGAGCGGTTGACATGATTAGTGTACGTGGTTAGTAGCGCTAAGGTCTGTCCATCCTGGTCCTGTCCTGCCCAGACCACCCAGCGAGCAGCTGCCATGATGACCAGGCCTGACAGGAAACAGGAAACAGGAAGAAGCAGGCCGGAAGTCCTGTTAATCTAGTCGAGTTGACCGTTTGGATCCCAACACATCTCTCTCACACGTTATGAGATGAATCTACTCACATATTTCTGCCCAACAGACAGAAACAGTTATTCTTACTCTCTCTCCTACACGCTCTTCAACCGTGCCAATCTCCCAACTATTTAAATTCTGTCTCCTTACTTTCTCTTCACAACTGTTTGTTTTCCCTCAGTTTTTCTTTCCAGCCCTCACAATGACACTTTCTTCTATACCATTCCATCTTTCCAGACGTCAATTCCTCTATGTGAGAATGAAAGAAAACAGAAATACATACATTTTTATTTAAATGTGTATCAACAGACACAAAAAACTTAGACAAACAAACAAACAAACACACACACACACACACACACACACACACAC
>NW_019952761.1:0-3257 GCF_002910315.2 Salvelinus sp. IW2-2015
TGGTTTATGGAGCATTGGGTCTCGGGGGTCAGCTTCCTCGGGGGGGTATGCAGCCCGGAGAGTAATGGGCAGGGTGGAGAGAGTGAACCAGGGGTGGGTAGGTTTCTTGCGGTCCGTATTGCAGGACCGGGCCAGGGGAGTGGTCAAGAACATCCTGGGCCAGAGATTGCCCAGAACTGCACTTCAGCCACTCCTCTCTAACATGTCACCTTTGAGTGTGTGTTTGGGTACCAGCCGGTTCTGGCACCACACATCGGGCAATCAGACGCCAGAACGTAGCTCCTGCGGTGAGGAGTGGGGTGCAGCGCTCTAAGGAGACTCGTGGAGAGTCCGTCCAGGAGGTCCTTTGCGTCAGGCGGAAGTGGTACGGCAGAAGGAAGAGCGCTGACCGTCAGCCGCAGTGAAGGCCCCAAGTGTTTGCACCGGGGGGACAGGGTCTGGCTTCTCGACCCGAAACTGCCCTCCGCCTGCCTGCCGGCAAGCTGGTCCGCAGTGTGGTAGGGCCATTTTAAAGTCCTGAAGGAGACTAAACGAGGTGTGTTATCGATTGTTACTTCCTCGTAATTAATCGTATTGAACCCCTCGTTTCATGTGTCTCTCCTCAGCCGGTGGTAGTGGTCACATGCAGGAAGGTGAGGTTCCGGGAGGTCCTCCGCCGCCCTCTTGGACATAGAGGGTCCCCGCGTACACGATACAGGTCCATGATGGACTCCAGACGCCGGGTGAGGGGCCTGCAGTACCATCGTGGACTGGGAGGGGTACGGGCCTGGAGGAGAGGGTGCTGGGTCCCGGTGGGGGTATTATATTGGATCCAGATCTAACTAAGGGAATTCCATCGCCTTCATGATACCGGATCGCCCTGCACTCGCCCCCGGGTCGTCCCCGAGGTGCGCGGTGTCGGCGCCGCCTGGCGGGGGCCGCGCGTCAAGGAGGGGTATGTTCAGCGAATACTAACGAAGGTGACTCCCTCGCCGTTCGGTGGCGCTCGCGGTCCGTCCGTCGCCGTCTACTAGCTGCCACCGATCCTTTTCCTTTTCGTTTATTGTATGTCTTAATTGGTTTCAACCTGTTTCTTGTTGGGGGTTTTGGGAGGAGTACTATTTAGGGTTATTGTCGCCCGCTAGTGTTTGTGCGGGCTTATTTCGTGTGTTCATGGTGTACGTTCGGGTGTGGATTATTTGTTGGTGGGTTTTCGCGTCCAGTTCATATTTTAAACAGTGGTCTGCTCGGGTTGTGTTTTAAACGCCTGTGTTTGTTGGGCGTCACCCTTTGTAGCCGTGTTCCTGTGTTCCTATGGAATTAAAGCGTTTTGTTCGCCGTAAGAACGTTTTGCTCTTCTGCGCCTGACTCCTACAACCCATCATCACCTGAACGTTACAACTGTGAAATGCTTACCTACGAGCCCCTAACCAACAACATTTCAATCATATTAGAGAGGACCCCAAAATGTGTTGTCACCCTCCAAATTGAAACATCAATTGCAGTGTTGCAAATACAAAACAAATCCCATCAACAGCATTATAGTTACTGTTGAGATAAAAAATAAATAAACATTCAACCTGCTACAATCGATCAATTTCAAATAAATTCCAACTTTTCTTTGGCCAACAAATGTAGGTTATACTGTTTATAAATGAGTATGGCCTGAAATAAAAACCCATCTCAAGTTGTCAGGCATACCATCTGTGAGGATTGCGTCACTTGAYAGCAGAATTAAATGTGCCTCAACGTTGGTTCGCCCACGGTGTTTATACACTGCACAGGTGGCCTGCGCTAGCAGACCATCCAACCCTCCATCTCACTCCCAGCAGGCTTTGCGAACCAGCTGGTTAATTTACCATCACTCTCTGCAAGTCGTCATGAATTATACAAACAAGCYACAGTATAAATATTACAGATGTCATTTGATCACCCTGTTGCAGGAGATCTTTCCTGCAACGCAGGACATTTAAAACTTGTGTATTTGAGGTTTAAAAAGTCTTCTGAAGTTTGTAATATCTACTTAAAAATGTCAGACTTGATTTTACCTTGTGAAAAATGTATTAATAYTTTGTGTTTGGTTGGAGCTTGGCTGGATCACATCACATCAGCATGCTTCCAAAGCGACCAAAAGTGCCAGGATGTTTCCGTGAGCAGTGGAGCCTCAAAGTGCTCAGGAAATTAAGTTAGTATTTCATTTGTTCACGCGCTATGTAACACATGCTCAGCTACAAAAATAAATGTTGATATCCAGCACAAATGATTRAAGTCCCCTGATGAAAAATGCAAAGGTCTTTGAGCAATGCAATTTTTACTATTGATGTTTCCTGATCATGCTTGTCAGAGTGGGGAGYTGTAGGTGGGTCCATGGGCCATTAYGCCAAATTTCACAGATTTGTCCACTTTCGYGTGGCAAAGTCTAATGATGATTTTCATTAYYGWCCATGTCTGTAGGTTATATTTTGATKTMATACCCASGTATRGGAGGTAGRTAAATGTGGTTAMCACTGCYTTATATGTTATGACCCCTATGCGTTAGCTGGACCAACAGGATTGAAGGTATCAATTGTAATCAACAATCTTCTCAAAATAAGGCAATTGATATGTTATGAACTTCATAATCCAACACCAATTAAGATATGAAACAATTGGAATGGTAATGAATCTCTATGGGCCCACCTCTATGGGATCAAAGGTCATACATGTAAGCATTTTGGGGTACATCGAGACAGAATAGTATTGGGATGCACTCTATTATCACATGGTACCCTTCATCAGATGATAAGTACTTCAAATTTCACACAGAACCATTGGGATTTTTTTGGGGGGGCTATAGAGTCATCCTAGATTTTGTCCATAATCACTCCCAGCAAGATGGCCACCATTTATTTCAATGGGGAGAAACTTACAATGAGGACAACACAAAATGATGGCCCAATTATGTCAGTTATATGTATTTAGCAAAATATTACCTGAATAAAGTAAACATTTGACAGAAAAGCTGCCCGAATTGCTAAGTTTTGTAGCTGTTTTAAATATATTACATTAAAACWCTTAAATGTTCGAGGAGCATTCACTGACGTCTATTCATTAACATGATATGCAATATGATTCTATATATTATGTTAACAAGAAATGTGAACGTTAAACCTGCCCCGTACATTGCACCCTATATGAAATCCCGTAGGAATGCATTACGTCCAGCAAAGAGGTACAGGTAAACCGTTTTCACAAAATGTCTTCATAATGAGTGCACCAAACTTTACACAAACCTAGGA
>NW_019952762.1:0-3256 GCF_002910315.2 Salvelinus sp. IW2-2015
AACTCCAGCAGCGTCTCCATCCATGCACTGTGCTTGTCCACATTCAGGAAGGAAAAGTGCAGAGTCAGGCTCCTGTAGTGGCAAGAGGAGAAGACATGATATGTTGGTAACCTTTTAAACATGTATAAGCATTTATAATGTGACTATAAAAACGGCAGTTGTGTTCACCATACCACTCGCCTATAAATATTCATGTTATAAGCATATAAAATACATCATTCAATGTATGTCTATTTCACCTCAAGCACCAGACCATGTGGGATCATATCCTGCCCTCACCCGGTGAAAGAGTAGACTTCTTTGGCGAACTTGCTGAGTAAGACGTTCTTGGTGGCATCAGTGAGCACCAGTACCACGTTCATATGGCCTGGTCTCAGCTTCACCAGGTTACTGGTGTATGTGATGTCTGTCAGCTCCGTCACCTCCACAAAGTTCTTCTTCGGTGGGCGACTATAAAATTTAAATAAAAAGCAGAACCACTGAATCACTCCTTTTCATTTATTGAAAGCGAAAGGAGAAATATAATCCCTAAAATATGTCAGATAGTTCAACCAAAACATCATATTTTAGTCACAGCTTGAATATTTTCAATATAGCTTAAAATAAAAAATGCTGTCTTGCCTTGAGGTGCTGCTGCTACCCGGTGACCCATTTTCTGCCTTAGTTCCTTCTTTTGCCTTTGGTTTGGATTTGCCATCTTCACTAGAGTCACTGAAATCCCACAAAGCAGAACGGTAAGCCTAAACAAGTAGTAGAATAGCAGAATCACACTGTTCCTCCATTTTACCTGAAGGCCTGAACCACCACAGTGCCAAACAAGATGAATAAGGCAGAGAATATCAATGACAGGAGGGGCATCATCTCACGCCTGCAGAAACATATTACAGACATTGATTATGTTCTTTTCTCCTTATGTTGTCCGCTCCCAAATACATACCTACAATTTTGAATAAAAGATAACTTACCAATTATTATGAAGAATATCATCAAGGATTTCAGAAATGTAATCATATGCTGTATAGATCCATCGAATAAGAAACATCTGGAAAATATATATACATTTACTGCCTATAATTATACTGTATTATCCATTATATTAAAAACCATTGCAGATTTGGAATGCCATAAAATAACATTTGATCAAATACCTTATCTCTGGACACAGTACTAATTACTACATCATTACCCTTGCTCTGCCGAGACTTAAGTAGGCCAGCCTTTCTAATGAGGATAATACTGTGGAACTCAATTTACAGAGGCAAACTCATTGTTGAGCTCCGGCAGCATGGCGTCGTAGTTGAGGATGGAGGGGTCTTTCTGCAGCCTCTCCAGCTCATCCAACAGACGTTGTTTATCCTCATCAGTACCATTCCAACCACCCGCCACCTCCTTGTACAGGACCTTCCCTGCTGGGTTACGACGCTCCAAGATGAACACCTGCCGAGCAAGCACACCCAGGCAGACACACACATCCACATGAGCTTATAGTATTGGGGAAAGGTGATTTTACCTTGTGATACATTATAACAGAAAGAGAGGATGAGTGGCTGTAGCTCATTATACAGACACTTCTACCATAAGCTCTCAAAAACCGAATTGCAGTCCATATTAAGATGCATCCAAGGAGATCACATTAACAAAGTTCATATTTAATATGGCACTCTACAGTCTCCACTACATCTATGTTAGCATACACTTACCTGTGGTGGTGGAGGTGTGCTGTCCTTAGTCTTCAGCAGAATATCACACAGTGATTGTTGCAGTCTTTGGTAGACGTAGGCAAACCTCACCACCTCCAGAGTGTTGGTAGAGGCAAATGTGAGGAAGGCCTGGTTTCCTATGGTATAGGACTCCTCATCACCAGTGATCAGTAGAACACAGTACCTAAAAGACAGATGTTTGGGAATATGATGCAAAAGTGAAATCATGTAAACTGGCTGTTCATAAACGATATGTTTAAAAATAGACATAGACTTCAGCCAAAAAGGAAATAAAAAGCATAAGCTTACTTCCTGCGTCGGTGGAACTGCTTCACAGGGCAAAGTTCATCAAACAGTTTCTGGTTCACCAGTCGAGGGACGAGGAGAAACTTGTTGTTTGTTATAAATTCATCGACGATTTGTTTTTTCATCCCTTTAGCCTAGAGGAGAACAACGACACATAGGTATCAATGACATGAAATGCCATGTCTCTAATCAGCTTAATTAACAACAAACACAGCATCTCTAAATATAATCAATGATATGTCAGTAATACAGATAATATGTCAGTAATACAGATAATATGTCAGTAATACAGATAATATGTCAGTAATACAGATAATATGTCAGTAATACCTCAGATACTTCTCAGGTATTCAAATGCGATTTAATTATTCAATCAAACTGTCTGGTGGAAAAGTAAGAGGATCCACAGTAGTCGAGTGTAGTAAACCGTCTAGTATCTACCTGTATAATGTCTGCAGGCTTGTCTGTACTCTCCTTAAAGACCAGCATGGTGGGGGCGTAGGTGTTGATGTTGAACTGCTTCAGTAGGTTCGCAGTCTCTGACAGGCCCTGGTCCACGTATCCAAACTGAACATAATCCTTATAGGCGAAAGCAGTCAGCTAAAAAATATAAGAGCAAAAACTCAACTGTAAGCAAGTATTAGAAAGCTGTTGTCAATGGTCTATGCTCCGGAAGGAAGTAAATAATAGTTAGTCAGAACAGCGCTCTCAGTGGTGGTTAAAACTGATGCCAGACTGACTAATCTAGACCAGGGCAACTCCCGTCCTCAGGGGCCTGATTGGTGTCACCCTTTTGCCCCAGCCCCAGCTAACACACCTGACTCCAATAATCAACTAATCATGATCTTCAGTTAAAAAGGCAATTAGTTTAAATCAGATGTTTGCTAAGGATGGGGGAGAAGTGTGACACCAATCAGGACCCTGAGGACTGGAATTGCCCAGGCCTGATCTAGACAATGGCTTACCTTGTACAAGAGTGGAACTACAGGCACTTGGTCAAACAGAAGCACGTGCGGCTTGTTCTGCTCATGCCAGCTGTTCAGGAATTGAAAGTCGTTTCTGTCTGTAACCTGAAACAGTTTATTTTTTGTAAACATAATTGCTGAAATGCAAACAATGGTGAGTCAGAAAACAAATCTGCCAAAAACATGTAATTTTACCTTCTCAACCAGTCTCTGAGGGAGCAGGTCCTCCACAAACTGCCTCAGGTGCTCCTTCACCACAGCGTAGTGGAAGAAGGTCACTTTCCC
>NW_019952763.1:0-3255 GCF_002910315.2 Salvelinus sp. IW2-2015
GAGAGAGAGGAGACAGAGAGAGAGGAGACAGAGAGAGAGGAGACAGAGAGAGAGAGCGAGAGAGGGAAGACAGAGAGCGAGAGAGGGAAGACAGAGAGCGAGCGAGAGGAGACAGAGAGCAAGAGAGAGGAGACAGAGAGCAAGAGAGAGCAAGAAAGAGAGAGTTGTACAGTATTGTGTCTGAGGATGAATTGATACAGGGGGGAATAGAGTTATATGAAGGGGAACAGATGAACTCTTCAACCTCAAACAGGTGTTGGGAGTGAAAAAAATACTTTAGGGGACTTTGTTCCGACTGTGTTGGGACAATAAAGCCAGACAAGATTAAACCATTTAGGACAATGATTTTTAAATCGTGTTCATATTTGAATCAAATGTATGATTTTTTTTAATGTTACAATTACAAAATGTATATTCATGATAAGGTAATGTGTTAGTTGTTAATTTTTACGTTTTCCCACTTTATTTAGGTCTAGCCTACACATGACTTCCGTTGGCTCTCAGCCTACCAAACAATAACTTGTGTTTGTAATTGACATAACAAATCCATAAGTGTTTGTAAACAACCTAAATAGGTAAACTTCATATGGATGATTTAATACTAAGTATTAACAATTCAAATGTGATAAATGTGTATCTTAGTAGGTGATAAAGGCATATTGGCGACATTCTCAGATGACTGACGAACAAATGTATTGAATCTAGCTAAATTATTTTTTTGCATTGAGTAAATTACATTATGGAAATGTGGTAGGCCTAAATGCTAATTCATAATGATCAAATAATGATATATTACTTTTCTTTTAGAACGAACATTTAACTGCATCACACCTAACAATATTGTCTGATCAAACAGAATTCTATATTTACAAATTACAATTTCAATAATTCTGTAGGCCTAATTTGATTTATCTTAATTTATCTAAATTAAATCCCAAGACAACAACAAAAAATCTACGTTTGTCACATAATCAGTGACAAAAAAAACACTAAAAACAGTTGTTTGTCTAAGTCACGCACTAATACCTGTTTTATCTCGAAGGGCAAGTTAACTGAAACTAACATCCACAGTAGAGTAGACCTAAAGATGGGCTACAATTGAACACTGCATAACAATATCGACTTCCGTTAGGCTAAAAATCAATGATCGACGATGTTTAATTTGATTGTTTATCAGTCAACGATTAAACCTGCTTATCTTTCCGAGGTAATTAGTCAGCGCCATTTGAAAGGTGTCGAGATCACCAATATGATTGACAGGTCTCGAGGACGGAGGAAAGACGCCAGACCCCGGCGCTAATGRGCGTGGCGTCTGCTCGTGCCGCTTTCCCCACAGTCCACACACGGGAACGGTCGCAGACTCATTAGATAAAACACACACACAGCGCCCCAGAATATCCTCAATTATCCCGTCCAGCGGAAGTTTTTAAGCAGCCTTATCTATCGCTTTATCTGACTGGTGCTAAAGAAAGACGGGTCGGGGGAGGGAGAGAAATACATTGTACTTAAAAAAAAAAAAAAAAAGTAATTTAACAGACGCTCTTATCCAGAGAGACTTACACTAGTGAGTGCATTCATGTTCGTACTTTTTCATCGAGAGAGAGAAAGAGAGAGAAAGAGAGAGGGAGAGAAAGAGGGAGAGAGAGAGAGAGAGAGAGAGGGAGGGATCGAGAGAGAGAAAGAGAGAGAGAACGAGAGAGAACGAGAGAGAATGCATTAGGGATATGAACCATGCGCCTAATAGGCCTGTCATGTTCAATTTGGGCAGTTGACACAGAGAGTGCTTTGCAGTCGGTCTTGCAGAATTGAGGTCAATTTAACTGAAATTCCATGTTATGAAATGAATTAAGCTTAAAATGGAATTAACTCAAACTCTGTCAGATAGGCCTGAAGGTCCTAGGACAGGCCTGTCTGTCATCAACTGTGAATAACCTTCAAACTTTTATTGAGATTCGTCACAACAGACTGCAGCCAACTCAATGTTAATTGTTTGCGAACGTTAAGAGGAAAGAATCTGACATGAAGAATGAAACGGTTTCCATGCTCTACACTGAGGCTCGTCTGAGTTCCGTTCGTTTACTTTATTTCACCAATTATTGCTGCGCGAGACACGGCAGTGTTGACGCTCTACTCCTCGCGACCATTCATCAGCTTTCGCGGCGCGCAAATAGTCTTAAAAACTATAAACACCGCGAGCCGGGTCGGAGACAGAGGGACCCATTTAGTTCCCGGGGTCTGTGTTAAACGCTGCTGGAGATAAAACAAACGATAATACTGTCTGTCTCCGCACCGCTGTCTCCACCAGCATTAATAATGGGTGCGATGCCAGCCCTGTGCGAGGTCCCCTCAGTGCGTCTTGGAATCTTTACGCACACCAATTCTCCCCAAAAGCCTTGTCCTACTGATATTTTATTGGATGCATTTTTAGAGAATAACGTGACTTATCGAATAACTAGGCATATGACACTACAAAAGTAGGGCCTAGTGTACATTTTTGGTGTACATAGCCTGTACATAACGGCTGCCAGTAGGTCTAGACGAATGTGTCATAATGCATGACTACAGAAATGTTATGGTATGTGTGACAGTCCTGGCCCGGCTGCGCTGCGTGGGTGGGAGGATGCTGGTTTGTTGTCTGTTATCACTTCCTGAAAGTCAGGCCAGTGTATGAAGAGACATGTTGGTCCCTATGGTCTTGCTGCCAGGGAAGTTCCCTCCACCTAGACGCTTTTCTGCCTTACTACTCTTATTCCCACCCCTTTGTGCATTATCAGTATACCTATCCACCCCTATGTATCCCCCAACCAACACACTTACCCTAAACCGGGTTCGTACCCCATTACCAACCTTACCCCCTAAACCTAAATATTGACCTTAAACCAGGTTTGTATCCTCTACCCAACCATCCTGTTTCGTCTGGTCCTTTGATTTAAATGTTGCTTTCATTCATGTCATCGATTTTATGATCTTATGTACTGCACTTGTTTTTATGTAGGGAAGCAGGTTGCCTAGCGGTTAAGTGTGTAACCGAAAGGTCACTGGTTCGAATCCCTAAGGTGGAAAAATCTGCAGTTCTGCCCTTGAGCAAGACAGTTAACAAACAACAACTGCTCAACGGGCGCCGATGACGTAGATGTCGATTAAGGCAGCAGCCCCCCCCCCCCCCCACCTCTCTGATTCAGAGGAGTTGGGTTAAATGCGAAGACACATTTCGGTGAACGCATTCAGTTGTGCAACTGACTAAGCATCTCCTTG
>NW_019952764.1:0-3255 GCF_002910315.2 Salvelinus sp. IW2-2015
CCTTGTACTGATCTCCCTTCCATTCAGAACACAGTGTGGCCTTGTACTGATCTCCCCTCCATTCAGAATACAGTGTGACCTTGTACTGATCTCCCTTCCATTCAGAACACAGTGTGACCTTGTACTGATCTCCCCTCCATTCAGAACACAGTGTGGCCTTGTACTGATCTCCCCTCCATTCAGAACACAGTGTGACCTTGTACTGATCTCCCCTCCATTCAGGCTCCATGGAGGAGATAAAGGGGGGTAGCTGTGAGGGAGTGGGGCTTTCAGCTTGTATTGATTTGTGAGAAAGGGAAGCCCCAGTGCTTTTTGTAAGCCATCAGACAGTGCAGGAATTAGCATAGTCCTCCTCCTCTTACTCCTCCTCCTGAGACAGAGAGAGGGAGGGTGTTTTCTGTCTCCCTACAGACAGGAGAGCAGCTTGCCAGTTGAAATACTCACAGGCCTGCTCCCTGGGACCCGATAAGACACCAGAAGTTTGGTGGGGAAGGTCGACACAATGCATACATACAGATTGGCAGACACACATACACACACACACACACACACACACACTTTGGGTGGTAGACCATTCTTGATACACACGGGAAACTGTTGATTGTGGAAAAACCCAGCAGCGTTGCAGTTCTTGACAGAAACCGGTGCGCCTGGCACCTACTACCATACCCCATTCAAAGGCATTTAAATATTCTGTCTTGCCCATTCACCCTCTGAATGGCACACATACACAATCCATGTCTCAATCTTGTATCAATGCTTGAAAATCCTTCTTTAACATGTCTCCTCCCCTTTAACTAGTGACATAATTAAGGGATCATAGCGTTCACCTGGATTCACCTGGTCAGTCTATTTAATGGAAATAGCAGGTGTTCTTAATGTTTTGTAGACTCTGTATATATGGATATACCTGTATGCATATGCAATGTAATAATCATATGCACATGCATACACGCAAATATTATGGAATCGTGTCAGTCCCTTTGACACAGTCCTTCTGAAAGAGCACACTTTGTGACCGTATCAACAGAAGTCTGCTGTTCTGTGTCTCCTGGTCGAGGCTTAGAAGAAATTAAGATGGACTCATAATTTGCTCTCAATCTCAGTTCTCACTGGAGCTGTGTGACTCAGGAAACATTTAACTCCAACCACATCTTTTAAACGTCATGTGAATTTCAAATGTTAATATCTCTGGCATTTTTAAAGTCCCCCTCCGTCCTTTTCTAAATATGTCTATTTAAAACATTGACGTTGTTCGAATTTTGATA
Source organism: Salvelinus sp. IW2-2015 (assembly GCF_002910315.2). NCBI lineage: Eukaryota > Metazoa > Chordata > Actinopteri > Salmoniformes > Salmonidae > Salvelinus > Salvelinus sp. IW2-2015. The sequence goes on from NW_019952764.1 coordinate 1,269, forward strand.
CAAGCAGAATTAGTGTTATAAGCAGTTTTAGACGTGTAATTTCCCTCCCCCTAGTTGTCTGCCCAGCTGATAATGGATCATTAAACTACACCTAAACTATAAAACCAAACTCATTTCACAAATATAATAGATGTAGTCTAAATACAATATTACATTTAGAATAGTCTGATGGGTGACAATATAATCAATTGTCAAATGGTGAATGAAGTCACTGATGAACAGCACAACGTAAACTGTGTAATTGACACAGAGGCAGGGAATGGAGCACACTGGTTTTTAATATGCGGGTTGACCGTGATAAGGGCAGAAGAATGTAATAAGCGTGTCTTGCCTGCTAAATGAACAAATGAACAAATAGATTTTATTGGCACGGCGCATAGTCATAGACTAAGCACAGTAACATTAAACTCAAAATATGCTATTCTGTTCTTTAGAAATGCATTTGTTTTTTCATAATGTTTCGTAGGACCTACCTAAACAAAATAATGGATATTCTTGTGATGTGGAATAGAACATTTATTTATTGGACTGAGTAAAATGTAAAGGAGTGGAATGAGCCTGTTAGCAAGGCAGGCAGTGCAGCAGTCCTCCCACCTAACTCTCCTGATTAAAGACAAATGCTTTTATATAAAAAACAGTTTTTTTTATTTTGTGAAAGAGGTATGTGTTTGTCTGTGGATGTGCGTGAATAATGCGTTTGCGTGTGTATACCTCTAGTTTGTTTTGTCATTTTAGTGTATGTGTTGTATTGACATAGTGTATGTAGTCCTGCTGCATGAGTCTTTGTGTTTACAGTACATACAGTAGGTGTGTGGATATGAACATTATTCAAATTATATAATAATAATCATAATAATAATAATAATTAATTATCTTATTATATTAGCTATATGTATCTGTGTGTGGGTGTGAGATGCTGCAGAGTACTGTTGTTATGGAGTATGTTGGCCTCCCATCCCCTCCACCTTACTGAAATACACTGTACTGAAATATATCTTACTGAAATACACCTTACTTAAAATAGACCTTACTGAAATACATTTTATCGAAATACACCTTATCGAAATACACCCTACGGAAATACACCTTACTGAAATACACCTTACTGAAGTACACCTTACTGAAATGTACCTTACTGAATTACACCTTACTGAAATGTACCTTACTGAAATACAAAACCCTTCAGACACCAACATCTACTTACTTCTGTCTAGTGGCTGATAGGAAAATAATGTCTTATCTCTTATCCAAAGCCCAATTAGGAGAAGAATGTCCTATCCCTTATCCACAGCCCAATCCATTATATTGTGCATTGTTCCACCTATTCCTAGGAGAAGTGTGCAATTCATTCCTTTGTTGGACCATCCATTCCTGATGAGGCCTTTTACCAATTTACACATGTTCCTTGGCCGCCTTCGAAGCAGGGTAATGTTTGTGCAGGGAAGTGTATGTGAGTGTGTGTCCGAAAGGTCAAATAGGGGGTGCTTGTATTTGACCTGTTTCACACATGTACAAGTGTGGGATGTGAAATGGAAATGTGTTTTTTGCACACACCCTGAGACACCCTCGGAGAGTGGGGTCACGGGCAGTGACACACACACGGACACGGACAGTGTGTGTGTGCGCACGCTCAATCTCCTCCTTGTCTATCTAATTGATGCCAGATCAAAGGAACACACTCCACCTGGAATCAGCACCAGACCAGACACATCTGACTGCCTGTCCCAGAGTATCCATGAAACCAGACCAGACACATCTGACTGCCTGTCCCAGAGTTTCCATGAAACCAGACCAGACACATATGACTGCCTGTCCCAGAGTATCCATGAAACCAGACCAGACACATCTGACTGCCTGTCCCAGAGTATCCATGAAACCAGACCAGACACATATGACTGCCTGTCCCAGAGTATCCATAAAACCAGACCAGACACATCTGACTGCCTGTCCCAGAGTATCCATGAAACACAGAGGGGCATATGAACAA
>NW_019952765.1:0-3253 GCF_002910315.2 Salvelinus sp. IW2-2015
AACTGTATTTGCGCCTACATATGACTATTACACCCACGTACAGGGAACCACCATCTCCACACGCTGAGAGTATATCGTATTGACAAAGCGAAGGCTTTGTTCATTCTCGCAAAATCACTCATACAATGACATTCCGAGCCCATACTTCATGAGCTGCTGAGACCGAGATATTCCACGAGAGACTCAGCATTAAGCCTATCAACACACCTGGGATCCCATATGGAGTGACATCGGCACATACACTAAGAAGCAGCACACAATCGCAGGACATTAGACTGTTTCTTACTAGGAGTTACGGCATCCCATAGCATGCATATCCACGTATGGTATTATGTGTTCTTCTATAGTTTTTGAGATGCTCTTATACCTATTACAGCACATAATCTTTCATCAGGTCTCCCACTAGTCTAAACACCAGAAGAACCTAAAGACACACCATAATGAAAAATGAAGTAGAGCAAATGTGACGCCTCGCAACAACTGTTGTGAGACTCTCTGAGGTTAATCCAAAAGTTATATTTGGTTTCCATCTACAACCCATAATTCCAAAATGAATCCCGTAATAATCTTCTTACGTGACATATACATTACCAACTCCGACTCATCTACGCAAACTCAGAAACGGGCCTGCGACTACCTAGTAACTGCCATTAAGCAGGGGGAGTTCACGTTCTGGCACACTCCGCAAAGCATTTTGACGTTACTCTCTGAGGATCTGATAGTGAGAGTGTTTTTACACTCAGAGAGTATGTGGTTGGACGTGAGTGAACTACCGTTTTTCAATAGTAGCGTTTATACTACTTTTGCTCACAGCTCATATCTGGCAGGTTCAATATCTTTTCACGGTAGGATCACTCAACCACTCCTAGATATGTGAATCATGGGAGATTAGGTTATGCTTTGTCGTGCATCAAAAACGGCTATATCTTCATTCAGAGTGAGTCATATTACTCACCTTTAGTAGAGACACCACACACGTAGGATGTTAGACTATCTCTGCTAGTGGAGCCCCCAAATCCGTGAGAATGAGTGATGTAGAAATAGTGCGCTCGTGAGCTAACTCTGTTTCATTATACATCTAACTCTAGTGTTATATATACATATCAGTACATCCCACTTACATTGGGAACAGTTACACTTCAAAACCAAGCTGACTTTCTCACCTATCAAGAGCAACGACGTATCAGCTCACTTTCCTCAGTCCTCGCTGCAGGTCCTTTAGAGTGCTTGGTGTCTAGGTAACTCTTCTTGACAGCTATAATCTGATGTCCTTCTGGATCCATAGGCAGTGTGGGAATACTCCGCGTTTATGTTGAGCTGATCAGAGAAAATAGATTGTTTTGCGCAGCGTATTGTGGGAGCGAGCAGTATCCTTTTTATACTGAAATTATAGCGATAAGGTGCTGCATAACACAGGTGAGCCCTATGTAATCCATGCAGGCTAACGGAGTGGAGGACAGAGGAGCTCGTTGACCAAGAAAGGTCTTGTAGAGAAGAGCCGAGAAATCTTGACTTGAGCCATGGAGAGGGAACTGACAGAATACGTCCTTTTCCACCATACCACTTTGAAGGGGCCTGCAACATAGTAAGATTTTCAAGGATTAAAAAGCATCTATCAGACTGAGTGTCGATGTTCCGTGGATTTTTATTTACTCTCTCATTTTGTCTGTCATAGTTGAATGTACCTATGATGAAAATTACAGGCCTCTTTCATCTTTTTAAGTGGGAGAACTTGCACAATTGGTGGCTGACTAAATACTTTTTTGCCCCACTGTATATTACTCTTACAGAATTTCCACATGGGCAAGGATATTGGAKATTTTATCAAAGCCTACTAGATGATAAATTGTTTAGAACTAGAACAGAATAATTTATAACTGACTTTGTCAGACATAACATAGGTACAGCAGATCCCATTATTGTATGGGACACTTTTAAATGTGCCTTTAGAGGCTATGCAAATCAGTACTCATCTATAAAACAAAAGCAATTTAGATCGAAAGAGTCCATATTAACAAAGGAAATTGAAGGACTAACAGTACAGTTAGATAGCAATAAAAACTGTACCKTATAGGCACAGAATAAGTGAGAGGAAAAACAAAAAGAAATGGAGGACCTTATTCAAGAAAGATCCAGTGTAATATATTATAAAAATAAAGCGAACTGGATGGAATATGGGGAAAAATGCACCAAATTATTTTTKAATCTGCAATATWGAAATGCTACCAAAAAAAATCTAMTGAAACTTGTTACAAATGATGGAGTCACGCATGATTCACCAAATTATARTTTGAAGGAGYAAGTAAAGTACTTTCAGAATATGTTTTCGTTTCAGTCTCCTCCATCTTCACTAACTGAAACTTATTGTATGGATTGTTTTCCTAATAATAATGTAAAATTAACATCTGTACAGAAAGACTCATGTGAAATCCAAATTACAAAGGAGGAACTTCTTGATGCAATTAAAGCCTTTGAGGCTGGGAAAACTCCAGGGCTGGATGGCATACCAGGGGAAGTATACAAAACTTTTTTTTATATACTCAGAGGACCATTATTAGCATGTTTTAACCACTCCTATATAAATGGTAGATTATCAGACACGCAACAAGAAGATCTGATATCATTATTACTGAAACAGGAACCAAGTGGTATATGTAAAGATCCAGTCCGTTAAAAAAATTGGAGACCTCTTACACTTCAGTGTTGTGATGCAAAAATCCTAGCAAAATGCTTCGCTCATAGAATTTAAAAAGTATTGTCAGATATTATTCATCCTAATCAGACAGGTTTTTTACATGGACGATACATTGGAGATAATATAAGACAAACACTGGAAACAATAGAATACTATGAAATATCGGGGACACCAGGCCTGGTTTTCATAGCTGATTTTGAAAAGGCTTTTGATAAAGTACGACTGTAGTTCATATATAAATGCCTAGAATATTTCAATTTTGGGGAATCTCTTATAAAATGGGTTAAAGTTATGCATAGTAACCCTAGGTGTAAAATTMTAAATAATGGCTACATCTCAGAAAGTTTTAAACTATCTAGAGGAGTAAAARAAGGTTGTCCYCTATCGGCATAGCTATTTATTATTGCCATCGAAATGTTAGCTGTTAAAATTAGATCAAACAATAATATTAAGGGATTAGAAATCCGTGGCTTAAAAACTAAGGTGTCATTGTACGCTGATGATTCATGTTTTCTTTTAAAACCACAATTAGAATCTCTTTACAGCCTCATAGAGTAT
>NW_019952766.1:0-3248 GCF_002910315.2 Salvelinus sp. IW2-2015
TTACATAAACACACACACAGGAGATTATACGTTGATTACTAACAATGTAATGAAAAGTCCCTAGTGGACAAACCCGATATGACGACTTGGTACGCCTTGAAAAAGGGGTTGGGAAAGAAAGAGCGGGAGAAGAAGAGACAAAAGAATTCAACTATCGTACAGACAGTTGAATAATATGCTCATCGTAAGTGTGGATATTTAGCACCCTAACAACCGCTCATTCGGATTTAGAAATGCAAAGTACATATTTACGCTTGTATGTCTTTGTCATCTCGCTCTGTTGAAATCACCCCATCAGTCTGTGACGAATAGTTTGACAGAAAGTCTCTGGATGTCCACCAGAGGTCACCATGTCTTTAGTAGTTGTAGTAGGTTTTTTTAGTTCTGGAAGTGGCTGTTAGAATGGATACATCAGACATACCGTGCTTCTACACCTGCATTGCTTGCTGTTTGGGGTTTTAAGCTGTGTTTCTGTACAGCACTTTGAGATATCAGCTGATCTAAGAAGGGCTACATAAATACATTTGATTTGATTTGACATACCAATGGTCGTTTGATCAGGAATGTTCTTCTTTTCTCATCTTCCTTAGAATGGATCCTTCAAAAGGTACACACACGGTGGTCCTCAGTCGAGTTTACTAGACTAAAGTACTTAAACAGCTGCAGACTGAATTTTCCGATGTAGTCTTTATCTTCTTAACTCGAGAGTTTGAGGGTCTTACCATTTTCTGGTTCGGTAGAGTCTAACCATTTTACACGCCAGTAGCAACCCGGCGATGTACTCGTCTAAATGGTTGATTATTCAGGTTACAGCTATGACCACTGTCCACACCGGCAGCAACCCGGCATGTTTTGGTCTAATATGTTAATTCTTCAGCTAGTCCTTTTAAGCACTCGCCTTGGAGGGCGGTTCCATAACGATGCCACAATGTCTGTGCTCACGTGGGCGTGGTTACTTACTTGGCAAAGTCTATATGAAAAACCATTATCTTATTTAGAAGGCTAAAATCACATTATCTTCTCAACAATAGTTTCATATTTAATCATATAAGTTTTATAACATTTAGATGTGACTCTGACATGTACATTGTGAAAGCTCTTAAAGTTACAATGTTTCTGTTATAACATTTTTAATATCACCAAACAATAACTGGTTTGACATGATTATTGTTTGGTGCCCCACCAACCATTTCCCACATTAATTAGGTAAGAAATATTGTTTCAATGTCCAACCTTTTGATGTTACACTACTGCAAAATCTCTCTCTGTTGTAACAAAGGGATTTTTAACTTCCATTTCTGCAAAGTGGGAGAATTCCTGCAAGGTATTGGCCAACTTCCCCCACTTCCCCAACTTCCTCTCTGGTGGGGGGGCTCTCTCTGCTCCTCACCCAGAAGGGAATGTCATGACAACTAAGTAGGCATAAAGAACACTGTTGGAAAAGCATTAACAGTGGAAACACAGAAATNACACTGTTGGAAAAGCATTAACAGTGGAAACACAGAAATACCTTGTTTGCACCACAGATGCTCAAATAAATTGTGGCTCAATCGAACAAATACGGGAAAGACTGTTTGGTTTTCTGTGCACTAGCTATTGGCACACATGCAATGCCAAGATAGATTGTGCTAGTGTAAAATGATCCATCCCTGTCATGCAAACCTGAGATTCAAACCCTACTCACAATGACAAAATACACTCTGCAATGCAATCCAATGCACCGTCAACATTTGATTTGATTACCTGCCAGGCAGTCAAGCAGGAGGTGCACATGAGGTGTCCGCAGGGCTCGATCTTTACATCCTTGTCGTTCTCGGCGCAGATCTTGCACAGCTGGAAGGTGGAGCCCATCTCGCAGTAGAGCTCGTACTGCTCCTTTAGGACCAAAGAGGGGTCAGTTATGAGGCAGCACACACAACTCATGAATTAAAATAAGAATTGGACACACTCCACATGAAGCAGAATTTTAATTGAATTTGAATTAAAGGAAGTGAATTTTAATCAAGTGAGACGTATAGTGCATTCGTAAAGTATTCAGACTGCTAGACTTTTTCCACATTTTCATTTGTGTCTGGAAGTAGTTAGCAAGCTAGCCAATGTTAGCCAGTTAGCTTGAGTGCTTGACTGCCGTTGTGAGGTCAGAACGTTCGGCCAGAGCGTCCAGTGTGTGCTCTGAACACTCGGAGAGCGAAACGCTCTGAATTTACAAACTGAAAATCTTACAGAACAGTTGCTGTCACCAATAGCCTAACCAGCTCTGCTTGGGAGAGTAATGTTCAGTGAGCTGTTCTCTCATTTGTGTCTGGAAGTAGCTAGCAAGTTAGCTTGAGTGCTTGACTGCTGTTGTTAGTGGGTGGGGCTAAAGCTTAAGAGGGTGTGAACGATACTGAATGGGTATAGACAAAGAAGGGCTCTCCAGTAGTAGTACCAAAATATTCAAAGGACATTTTCTCAAAAGTGAGTTTACAACTTTATCAACTTTCAAGGCAGAATTACTTTCCCATTGTTCCTCAACTGTAGTCTATGATATACCATGTTGTAGCTCTAAGTCTCTACTTTTATCCAATGTAAAAAACGCAATTTCAAATTTGTCTACATAAGACTGATTTGAGCCAGTCGGTCACATTTTACATTAGTTATCTTTTGTTTGTTTTTAGTCCCATCCTTCAGCCCCATTCAACCCCTCCCATCTATCTCTGAATACCATCCAGTTTTGAATTATTATTATTATTTTTCAATTGTGCTGTGATGTTTCACAAACGTTCTGAACCTTTCTATTCTCATAGTTTCTACAGATTGTAGAAAATCATACAATGTGATTTTCTGGATTATTTTTTTTTGATTCCGTCTCTCACAGTTGAAGTGTACCTATGATAAAAAATTACAGACCTCTACATGCTTTGTAAGTAGGAAAACCTGCAAAATCGGCAGTGTATCAAATACTTGTTCTCCCCACTGTAAATAACACAAAGACATGTCAAATCAGGTAATGCCAAAATTAGTCGAAATGAAGTACGCTTTGAAGTGATTAAAATGCATCAGACAATTTTTGAAAGTTCCCGGAAACCCACAAATGTTGCTGAGTTAAAGCAGTTCTACATGGACGAGTGGGCCAACATTCCTCCACAGCGATGTGAGAGACTGATCAACAATTACAAGAAGCATTTGGTTGCAGTCATTGCAGTTAAAGGTGACACAACCAGTTATTGAGTATAAGGGGGCAATTACTTTTTCACACAGGGGTATTG
>NW_019952767.1:0-3248 GCF_002910315.2 Salvelinus sp. IW2-2015
GAAGGAGCTGATTAGATGAGGATTTGTCTCCCTGAGATGGTTGAGAGGAGAGAAAGGAAGGTTCATCACTATGTAACAACTAACCATAAGTATAACAGTAGGCTCAGAAAAGCAGGAAGCACCAGTGACTAGATCAATTAAAAAGTGGTCAGATGAAACAGATGCTAAGCTACAGGACTGTTTTGCTAGCACAGACTGGAATATGTTCTGGGATTCCTCCAATGGCATTGAGGTGTACACCACATCAGTCATTGGCTTCATCAATAAGTGCATCGATGACGTCGTCCCCACAGTGACCGTACGTACATACCCCAACCAGAAGCCATGGATTACAGGCAACATGCACACTGAGCTAAAGGCTAGAGCTGTCGTTTTCAAGGAGCCACCATAGTGCCTGTGCCCAAAAACACTAAGGTAACCTGCCTAAATGACTACCCAACCGTAGCACTCACGTCTGTAGCCATGAAGTGCTTTGAAAGGCTGGTCATGGCTCACAACAACACCATTATCCCAGAAACCCTAGACCCACTCCAATTTGCATACCACCCCAACAGATCCACAGATGGTGCAATCTCTATTGCTCTCCACACTGCCCTTTCCCACCTAGACAAAAGGAACACCTATGTGAGAATGCTATTCATTGACTACAGCTCAGCGTTCAACACCATAGTGCCCGAAAAGCTCATCAATAAGCTAAGGACCCTGGGACTAAACACCTCCCTCTGCAACTGGATCCTGGACTTCCGGAAGGGCCGCCCCCAGGTGGTAAGGGTAGGTAACAACACATCTGCCACGCTTATCCTCAACACAGGGGCCCCTCAGGGGTGCATGCATAGTCCCCTCATGTACTCCCTGTTCACTCATGACCGCACGGCCAGGCACAACTCCAACACCATCATTAAGTTTGCCCATGACACAACAGTGGTAGGCCTGATCACCGACAACGACGAGACAGCCTTTAGGGAGGAGGGAGAGACCTGGCCATGTGGTGCCAGGACAACAACCTCTCCCTCAACGTGATCCAGACAAAGGAGATGATTGTGGACAACAGGAAAAAGAGGACCGAGCACGCCCCCATTCTCATCGACGGGGCTGCAGTGAAGCAGGTATAGAGTTTCCAGTTCCTTGGTGTCCACATCACCAACAAACTAACATGTCCAAGCACACCAAGACAGTCGTGAAGAGGGCACGACAAAACCTATTCCCCCTCAGGAGACTGAAAAGCTTTGGCATGGGTCCTCAGATCCTCAAAAGGTTCTACAGCTGCACCATCGAGAGCATCCTGACTGGTTGCATCACTGCCTGGTATGGCAACTGCTCAGCTTCCGACCGCAAGGCACTACAGAGGGTAGTGTGAATGGCCCAGTACATCACTGGGGCCAAGCTTCCTGCCATCCAGGACCTCTATACCAGGCGGTGTCAGAGGAAGGCCCTAAAAATTGTCAAAGACTCCAACCACCCTAGTCATAGACTGTTCTCTCTGCTACCACACGGCAAGCGGTACCGGAGCGTCAAGTCTAGCCTGTGTAGCCCTACGCTCAAATCTCAAAAATGTCACATCCAACTCTGAGAATAAATGGGAAATTTAATTAGGATGGCCACAACCTTGATAGATATCACAGAAAGGTCCAGCTGCCTTGTTACTAATTTAGTGGCAAACTTCTGCTGTTACCCTCTCAATCAATACAAACACAGGGCTTACATTTTTGGTTAATTGGCGCTCAATGAGTGAATAGCTTCCACATCAATAGAACATTCTTCCTGCCTTGGTTGTATTGATCCTGGAATCTGCACAAAAATGTTCAAACGTCTTTTCCGATTGGGCCTTCTTGTCTGTGGTTAATTTGGATGACATTATGTGGTCACATTATGAGGATTATATTATTACTACAGAGCTACAGATTGGAAATACTAATACTTTCTATTTCTTTTAAATATCACTAAACATACCTGTATTTATATGTGCATTCAACATACTGTAGACTTGGTGTAGACGTATCTATTTCAGTCATAAGTAAATCTTGTATACAGTTAGCATCTTAGAAATGTAGTTTAATTTAGTATGGAACACAATGAAAATGTTTCAATCCTTTTTTCTCCTGAAATATTGCTTTTTTTTGTGATTGTCTTGTAGCGACTGCCTTCACTGTTGGCAGACTCTACAAATACTTCTCTAAAAATTATAGACTGCAATGACAAATCAAAAATAGTAATTAATCACTGTAATGCTTGCCTATTGTTATGTGCCATTGTTCATCTAGACCTGTAACTCAACTCCTCTGAATGGGGGGGTTAAGGCATTAGTGATCATATTGTGCCCCTTAGTGGTGGGAACGCTCTGTAACCTGACAGACATGTTTGAGGAGAACAGACAGATTGGCTGACACTGTAGAGCCACTTCAACAAGTCTGTGTTACTGGAGTGCCCAGTGAGTTTAGGAGTCAAAACCCCAGGAGACCTGCAAGGGGCTAGAAACCTCTCTCTCTCTCTACACATGATGCACTATATAGTCCCAGTAAGGGACCAACTTTGAACGTTGTGATTGTCCTGAGGACGTCCCCTGTTACCTGGGATATAGATCAAACGTACCATGAAAGTATGTCATTCAAGAAAATAGAATATTAATTTAAATATTACAATATTACTAGATCACATAACAACACTTAAAATCACACTCATATTGTTTTGCGTCAATCTCTTCTTGGTCTATGTGTATGACTGGAGGTATAATCAGAGTAACAGGAAATAGACTTAACACTGCCTATGACCTGCCAAGTGTAGTGTAGTGTAGTGTTGGAGATGGCAGTGACAAATGGTGTGCATCCCAAATGTTACCCTATTCCCTGTGGCTCTTGGTCAAAATTAGTGCACTATATACTGTAGGGAATAGGATGCAATTTGGGATGCAGACACGGAAGTGACATCTCAGATTTAATTTGACTCTGCTTAATCTAATCACACCTAGCTATAGTATCAGAGCAGTTCACAGCTCTGAGCTACAGGTTCAGGTGTTATGGCAGTATGTATGGAAAAACACAACTGCGTCTCACAATCATCACACCTCAACAACATACTGTCACATTATTGTGCGTTAAGATCCCTTTCCTTCAATATAACCTGAAAAACATTATCAGTCATGCATGACATTTTCTTAAATTTTGAATTTAATATACATTTATTGAAGTATACAAAGTTAGGTAGCCCTTTCCTGCAGTACTAGCGGCCTCATGGGTGGAATGTTAATATTT
>NW_019952768.1:0-3248 GCF_002910315.2 Salvelinus sp. IW2-2015
ACACACACACACACACACACACACACACACACACACACACACACACACACACACACACACACACACACACAATGCAGAAGCTCATTCTTCACCCTGCCCATCCACAACAGTCCCACAGCCTCCAGTATGATTTTATTGGGATGACAAGTGTGCAGTCCCTCCATATTTCTGCCGCTCCAGCCTGAATCCCACTAAGTCTACACTAATCATCCCAGTTGGGCTGCTCCTTACTGCTCCTTACATCAATGGTAATCTGGTTTTAGCACAATAGGGGAGGTCATTACTGCCCACACTTTCTCCTTAAAGCAGAACGTGGGGCCAAATACAGCAGAGCAGCGTTATCTATGGTCTCTATCTACCTTGCTAATGATCTAGTCTGTGAAAATGGTGTAGCCTTTGATTGGCATGGTGCTAATGCCTTCTGCCAGTTTGATTACGTTTTAACTGCAGGCTCTATCACTCCCCCACAATCATGATGAACCACAAATTGGATGCGCTGGTGGTGTATTATCAACTATTCAAAATAATAATCCTCCCAACCACAATAGTGGGTGAGCAAATACCATTATTGAATCTATTAGCGTTATATTTGAGTCGCAACCGAGACGAACACAATATTCACAGTAAACCAACATCCCCCAAAATKTGTTCTCATCAACAGTGTGTAAATAGGAAGTAAACATCACTTTCGCAAATATAAACTTACAAACTCTACAGGAATGAATGGAATATCTAAACATCCCCAATTAAACGGACGTGTTCGCATCACCTTGGAGTGGATCAGTGGATGTGTAAACAACAACATGCATGTGTAAATCCCACAGTAGGGTGGGTGTCTAATCGCGTACACCAGATACACAAGACGTTGCAGCACCGACAGCGAGGCGGCCACCGAGTCGCATTGAAAACCAAAAAGAAAAGTGAGAGAGAGAATGATGGATATCGTCGTAGTCATTAATAGAGACAGGAAAAGACAGCTCGCCTCATCCTGTGTTATCAGGCGAAAGGTGGCAGCATGGGAGGATCATTGTGCTGGAGGCTCATGTGTGAGTCTGAGATACAGTGAGAGAAGAGAGAGAGAGAGAAAAGGGAGACTGGCTCATTTGCTGCTTGTCCCTGAAGACAGTGAAAGGATTATACTCTCAGACACACACACACACACACACACACACACACACACACACACACACACACAACCAACCATAGCTAAGACCATAGAAATACCACAAACTAGACCACCAACCAGACCAGTCAGACTTACAACCAGACCATAGCTAGACCATAGAAATACACAACTTAGAGACCCACAACCAGACCAGTCAGACTACCCACCAGACCCACTAGCTAGACACATAGAAATACCACAACTAGGACCACAACCAGACCAGTCAAACTACAACCAGACCATAGCTGAGACCAAAAATATCACAACTAGACCACAACCAGACCAGTCAGACTACAAACCAGAACCATAGCTAGATCATAGAAATACCACAACTAGACCACAACAGACCAGTCAGACTACAACCAGACCATAGCTAGACCATAGAATACCACAAACTAGACCACAACCAACCAGTCAGACTACAACCAGACCATAGCTAACCATAGAAATATTCACAAACTAGACCACCAACCAGACCAGTCAGACTACAACCAGACCATAGCTAAGCACCATAGAATTTACCCCAACCAAACCACAAAACTGATCAAGCCCACCTCAGCCCAGATATTACACTCTCCTTCAGCAAGCTTTAAAAACCCAGCATCTTGTACAAGGGAAAATTACAGCCTTTGAGACTGTATCAAAATGTGGGTCAATGTCTGTCAAGAATTGGAAAATCCTCAACTAAAGTGTATATGATTGAGTGATTCTGATGGAAAGCTGGCTATAAAAAAATAGACGAAGACATTTCCAAATTAAGCCATCATAGTGAAACAGAAATTAAGTGCCTGAGGAAAGATGGATGGCATTATGTCATAGAGGACACATTCTTTAAAGAAATGTAAAGTGGACCCAAAAAATTACAACAAAACCGCTAATTGGGGTCGGGTTAAATGCAGAAGACACATTATCAGTTGAAGGCATTCATTGTACAACATAACTTAGGTATCCCCCCTTTCTCTTGCAATTCAAACTGTGAACATCTTCCTGACACAATAGTACAAGACTCTTTGCTTGGCAAAGACGTTTTCGGCCTGTCATTTAGAAAACAGCTTGTATCATCACCAAGCTGCACAGCTACTTCCGATACACCACGCACAAACCTACCTGACGTACATCTAAACCTAAAAAACCAAAAGATGTCTATCATAAGGTAATCAGATGTCAAAACAGAGGGTCGCACGCCATCCACTCAACACACGCTCATCCTAATGTCCCTTACAATCCTCTGACATCACAACCAAACAATACTGATTAACTTGCACGAGAAATGAATATAATCCTATACTATGCCATTTGCCCTGACAGGTCTGATAGCTACAACCTCATCCATATTCATGCGTTCCCCAGTCACGTGAGAAATGGACTGGCAGAAGGCTTAACTTGTGGCCATTTAAGAAGGCGAGACTTGGCTAGTGCCTCAATATGGTTTTAATAGTCCAAGCTTAACTACTCAAGGTCAATCCAGGCTTAAAAAGGGAAGTTCACTAGAAGTGTCTTCCCAATATCCCCTTTAAGTGTAATGTGCCCTTGCAGCCGCATTCTTCTCTCCCCTGCGGCGGCCAGAGCAGAGGATTTGGGGCTCCACTACACTTCTGAGCATCCAGCCCCTCGCGCCCCCTTGGTTATGCCAAAAAGCCAGATAATCTTGGTAGCATGCAGACTTTGCAAGAACGTCTTGCTCGCAACCCGAGCTGACCTGCCTGCGCTCCATCCAGCACCACCACAGTCAGTCCACTGATGCGCAGGAAGGTCAATAGAAGCCAACAGCAGGATGGCATGGATCAGCTACCTGGCTCGGTCCTTGTGCCGGTGTGTCCTTTGCAGAGAGCTCTACTGGTAGTGGAGTGTGTGCTGTCCCCAGTGTGATGTGAGGTGTGTGTGTGTGACGTGTGTGTATCGAGCTGCCAGTGAAGATGCGAAGGAGGAGTGCACAGCGCAACCAAGGCCGGAGATTGGAGCGGGCAGGTGTTTCTGAACCCTCTGCTGCTTGAGGACTGCCTGTGTGTGTGTGTGTGTGCGTGCTCTGACCCCAATCGCGTTGTGTGGTGATCTGGTGTGTTGTGTGGTGCAACGTGTGACA
>NW_019952769.1:0-3247 GCF_002910315.2 Salvelinus sp. IW2-2015
GTTAAATTTTCTTCGGGGCCCCGAATTTTTAAAGTATGGATACTTATATTACACTCATATCAGCACACAAATACCATAATACGCAAATATACTCTGATAAGGGTAAATAAGTACTTATATAAAAATGAATACATAAAAGAACAAATCGATGTCATTCAACAGACAGTGCACTAAAGGATTCACAATCGTAAGATATATCAGCGATGGAAGAATTATATGCCTCTGAAATTACCTAAGAATATTCAAAGGTAATATTTCTGTTTTCCTGTGGGAAAAGTTTTTGTTGCCTATATACTACCCTCTTGTGGACACAATAAGAAATTCAGGATGCAACTTTCATTGAGCACCAACGTAACATGTTAGTGATTGCTGGCTTCAGATTGAATTCTAGTCTGGTAATATTTTTTGTTGACCATTCTTTCTCAGGACAAGAAGCTTTTATGAAGGACTGTTTTGATGTATTGGCACCCACAGAACTTCTCATCTAACAGCACAGGAGTCAAGAGAAATGTTCCCAAATCTTCATTCGATTTTAGTTCTAAAGTTTGAGATTCTCGGCTTAAGAAGGCAACTATATCAAGTTGCTTCAGTGGATATCTCAGAAAAGCTTTTGTTTACCAGTTACTCTAGAAAAGAAGTCTTTATGTATCCTTTCTGCGTACAGAGACTGACTGAAGGCTAGAGTTGACAAAGAGAGGATGGACTGGACCTTTCCTAAATGGACTTCAATTGGAACTTATGCTGGAAATAGGTGGGTACGGTGGACTTTGTCAATGGTGGAGACAAGTGGCAGCCTCCCGGCTATCACATCTGTCTACATTCTAGAGCTAAGTTTTGTGCCTTCGATTACCTACATCTATCTCTGATACGTCGCATACCTCCCTGTTGTGAGCATTGCAAGTTTAGACGAACTTTGTCGTTTTCTTTTGATTTTAACTTTCATTCTCAGGATACAGCTTGAAGTGGTAAGCGTGATTGTGATTGTTAGCATTAACATTATGAAACTTCGAGTTTGCATACTGGTGTAACAACTGTTGAAAATATTAGTGGTAACGGAACTTACCAATGAGCATAGAAAGCGGATTGAGAAAGACTCTTGATTATTATAAAAGTTAACTGAGGTTTTATGCGTAAGATGTCAACCACATAGATATGTATACTTATAACATAGCATTATTAAATCATGTTTCACATTTAATCAGAATTGTTGACAGAAATATGCTGTATATGAAGAAAGAATAGTAAGCACAAGTGTGACTTTATGTGGGAACTTTAAAGCACTACAAAGAATGTAGTGATACACAAAATATAATCCTTATGAATGTATTGGTAAATGTATTGTATATTGTGTAAAAAGTATTAGATGAAAATGTTAACGTATTGTAGTTAACTGCATTCCTGACACGTGTGCAGTATCAACACATCCCCTCACAACCTGTATTTTTGCTGCCTCAAATTAATGTTAGCGTTTTCCACTGTCCTGAAAACATGGTTTTACTTCATAAATGACCAGACAGTGAATATTCCATGCCACTGGGCTTTGAGTGAACAACAAATGCCCATGGACCAAGACTAGCTCTTCACTATGATCATTCAAACAGATACCAAAGACTACTTTTCACTACTCATAGAAGTGAGATTATTGAGTGGTGTGACTAGAAATGTAGAGCAATATGAGGGGGATCAAGTGAGATTATACATTCCAGATATGGAATGAGAGGTTTGTAAAATAGAATTGCTCTATTCACTTATGACTTAGCAAATAAATGTATGTCTATATTTTTATGTTTGTACATATAACATGTTGTAAATAAAGCAAATAAACATAATATTGTGCTTTTGCTTTACTTCTTTTGCTTTCTGATATGCTATTTTCAATATAAGCAACAACATTGTCCAAATCAAAATAATACATTAATTATGTCGTTTTTTATATAGGCTCTATAACATGAGTTATTGTGTTCAGTTAGTTCTAATTGTTTTTGCTCTTGAATTAAACAAAAATATTGCCTGCCACGCTGTCACCTAGGGAGATCCTGTTGGCCTCTGCATATTTTCGTTAGGGAACACAAGTGCGCGTGTGCAATAACTCAATTCGCCTTTGCACTCTTACACGATACGGTTTCTTACAACTTTGGCAATGGGTAAAGTCTGCATAACATATTTGTAGTTTGGGAACATAAAACTGTATTGAGATAACATGTATAATCGATGAGAAAATGTGCAGATTGTCGGCCAAAATCCATCTCATCACATGTATACATCCGGTGAAATATCTGTCTCATTGTTCTATCTGTGCCTTAACCTTTTAAATTTCAACTTTATAAAGAGAAATAGTAATGGCGTCTTTTTGTAGGCACTAACTCCGCCATGGTTCGTCGTATGGTTTTATGATAAACGCTAAAAAATAAGGCCTGGCTGTAAACACAGGTTTAGGAGATTTTATAAACTATGAAAAAATCTAAGGGGGTATGCACACCCCACGGATGCCGGATAGCAAGGACCCTCACAGAAAGGCCATCATTGCTATATGTTTTGTTCCCGACAGCTGTTTACCCGGGGAATGCTATTTACGCGCACAGGAAGAGATGTCAGGCATTTGTCAGCTGATCAGTCGAAAGAAATGTTTGATGCTAGCAGAATGATTGTTGTCAGTTAAAAAAAAAACGTGTATCTGATTTCAGGATATCGCTTCTCTAGTTTCTTAGTAGCTTGTACTCTGGGACTTCAACATATAAATATGATGTCGAGTGTTGCCTTCAAGCTGCTCGCTCTTCTTGTTGGTTTGCTATTGATGTCAACACAGACGACGGATGCTAAAGTAGGCTCTGTTGTTCACATGACTTCTTTGCTTTAAATAAATAAAATCTATTTATATTAACATTGTTTAATGCTAGTTGTTGGGTCAGCTGGCTAGTTGCTGTAGTTAGCTAGCTAGCCAAATATGGATCAGGCTAGTAAGCCATTGATTGTCGTCACAAGGAAGGACAAAGTTAGTTAACTAGCAAGCTGGTAACCTGCTCAGTAAAGTTACAGTAAATGTGATTATTCTACTGGCTGTGTAAGATTATTTTAGAAGACAGGTAGCTAGTTATATCACCATTTTATGGCATAAAATGTTCTCTGATATCACAGCCTGACCGTTTCCCCAACTTTTCCCATAGAATTCAGAGGATATCCGGTGTAAATGTACCTGCCCACCGTACAGAGACATCGATGGACAGATCTACAAACAAAATGTATCTCT
>NW_019952770.1:0-3246 GCF_002910315.2 Salvelinus sp. IW2-2015
CCTGGAGGACCTGTATCACCACACCCTGGAGGACCTGTATCACCACACCCTGGAGGACCTGTATCACCACACCCTGGAGGACCTGTATCACCACATATCAAAATACTGTGCAGCATGGTTCCATCCAGTCCTCGGGACATGAGGTCAATCAGGGGGAGGTTCTCATTTGTCCATCTCAGATAGCTGTCCCAGACAATTATTCTGATCCAATATACAGCCTCGCAGGCGTCCGGCGTGATGCCAGATCCTACTGCATGAAACAGGCAAGTCCCACTGTGGTTTTTATAATATTAAAGCAGACACCCTCCCTCGGCCCCGGACAGACTTTCTGTTTCTTTCTTTTTTGCAGGAGGAGGGAAAACCCCGTGCTTGGCACTAGACATGAAACAGTTGAAGTGTGTGTGTGTTTGACTGTAGTCCAGTGTTCACTACCATTTAAGCCCTTGTCCAAATGCCCCTTTTCTCACAGTCTCCTGCTGTTCCATATTAGGGCGCAATTTACGTGAAGGTGTCTTTATTCATGTCTAAACTTAATAATATTGTGGAACATTTACTGTAGTACTTACAACACTTTGTGTTCATGTCCAAACATATTTAAACGCTTTTTTCCTGAGACGTAACCAAGCAATTGTGTCCCAACAATGAAAAAATCTCTGTCTGTCTGTCTTTCAATAAATCGTAAACTTGCACGAACCCAAATGTGTAGAGACTCCCCTCTCTATCCAAGCACATTGATCATCCTCACGTTTGCCATCAGAGTTCTTAGTTCAACACACCTTGATTCCTATACATTCCAGTATGAAAAGACTCTTTCAAAACCTTCAATTGAGAGACCTGCTTCCTTGACCTTTTCTCTTGATTGTTGTCCCTCAAGGTTTAAGTGCTGAGGTGTCCTTGGTTTGGATGTTGGTGCACACAGGTGTGTCCCTATATAAACATATTAATTAAGGCAAAACATGTACTAAATCAGCACTCCTCTGAGCCACTTTATGAATACAGCTCGTATTTGTAGCTTCACCTCTGATTCACAATACCACACCGTAGTATACTACTGCAGTTACTTCATCCTTTCTAAGTAGTGTCTATTTCAACATGAAGGTCAATATCGATTGCGATGTGGGAGTCGTTTATAACTGCGCTGGATGCTGGAGGTGAATGATGGGAGAAACCAGCAGCAATACTGTTGAGAGTATCTATCTCCAGATGACATGTCCAATGTCTAATTGGGTCCATGTATCGATGGAGAGGCCAAATTGGCAGGTGCACGTTACATTTTGATAATAATAGGCCTGGTTAGTGCTGCAGTCTCTAGGAAGCAGCTGCCTCACTGGGAAATCAAATGTCCCTCTGACATCAGACTAGTATTATTCATGTACCAGGAAACGGTTTGCTAGCACCGTAGAGGTAAAGCCTAATGTTAAGTATAGGTTAAAATGTTTGACAGATGTCTCCATTTTGGTTAGTGCGGCCATTGCTCTTACTCCTCATCTCCTCAGATGTTAGATGTTAAACCAACTGGCCTCCCCCTTCGCCCTCACAGAAAGGACAGGTTTTTGCAGAGCAAGTCCAGAATCAAACACACAAATCACCATACACAACAACACTTTATTGACTTTCTCTTTTTTTTCTAAATCTCTCTGTCCAGGCTATATTGCCATTTTAATCACCTGATAAATCACCTGATTGCTAGTGCTTTTTTAATCACATTGTACTCAAGAAGCAAAAAAAAATAACACCAATTCGATACCAAGAACATTGGTCAGTCCAATAACTCAGCTGAACTTGTCGTAGTGCAACACAAACACAATACATTGGTAGTGTATGGCTACCTAGGCGTTAGCCTGATGCATCCTGACAAGGCTCACAGTTGATGCCGTGACTCACAAACCCATTACCCCCTGGCCATGAGGAAAATGCATTATTAATAACAACTAGGGCCAAAGGTCAGTGAATCCTGATTCATTACGTTAGCTTTCAATGGCCATCAGATCTAGGATCAGCTTCCCCACCCCAAATCCTAACCTTATCCATTAGTGTGGGAATGAAACTTCACCCTACATCGTAGAAACTTCTGTGTCTAATATCAACTCTAGAGGGAAAAATCACAACAGAGGCTGTCTCAATTTAAAAAATAAAAAAAAAGATTACACCATATGTAAAAATAAATAAACAGAATAAAGAGATCTATCATTGAAAAGTTGACCATTGGGTTAAAGCGGTAACACTCACTAAAAAACATACATTATGAATGCACAAGACATTATGAATGCATTTGTAGGCATGTGATACAAGGCACTCAGAATGTGTTCATACTATGGCTGTCGGAGTTAATCAGTTAACCTTTACGGCAGGTATTCCAAAACTGGGGTACGTGTACCAATGCCGTCGGGGATATACGCCAAATAAAATGATGATTCACATTAAAAAATATATATAATAATAATTTTTATTTTATTTTTATTATTCACATTTTCAAACAGTACATTTATATTTTCCAACGGGGCTATACATTTGTGTGAGGGTTTTTCTCTCGACTGAGTAGCCTTGTTTTCAGTGCCAAAAATAAAATCAAACCATCTAGTGTTCAGCGAAATATCAACACAATGTCAAATACAGGTAGCCTAGTCAAACAATTAACATCCAATCACATTAACCGTTACTCTCTCACGGGAAACCTTCACTCTTGCGGAGACATTAGAAACGAAACATGACAATTTGAAAAATAAGCCACGGGAGTTTTTTGAGCGAGAATAAAGACAACTTTCGAGTAGTAAGACATGTATAAAAGCAACAGATACCATGAATGAGAAGGGGCTAGAAGCGTCTTATATGGTGAGCTACCGAGTGGCTAGGACAGGCAAGCCTCATACTATTGTGGATGACTTAATTCTTCCTGCTGCCGTTTGAAGGGGTACGGGACTATAAAAAGTTTGGGAACCACTGCTCTACGGGATCAGTGTCGTCGTCCCCCCTCCCCCCCGCAGGACGGTTGAGCTAATGTAGGCTAATGTGATTAGCATGAGGTTGTAAGTAGCAAAAGAAATCAGGACATAGACATATCTGATATGGGCAGAAAGCTTAAATTCTTGTTAATCTGCACTGCACTGTCCAATTTACAGTAGCTATTACAGTGCAAGAATACCATGCTATTGTTTGAGGGGAGTGCACAATTATGAACTTGAAAATGTATTAATAAACCAATTAGGCACATTTGGGCAGTCTTGATACAACATTTTGAACAGATAT
>NW_019952771.1:0-3245 GCF_002910315.2 Salvelinus sp. IW2-2015
CACCTGCATTGGTTGCTGTTTGGGGTTTTAGGCTGGGTTTCTGTACAGATATCAGCTGATGTAAGAAGGGCTATATAAATACATTTGATTTGATTTGATGAATATAGTTTTATCTAAAAAGGAAAACTGAGGAGGAATGTCTCCCATGTTACAGACTATAAGTAACATTTCACCTACCTACTAACACTAGCTCAAACCCTAAGCTTAACCCTTATCCTAACCCTAACCTTAACCCTTACCCTTATTTTAAACCTAACCCTAACTTTAACCGTAATCTTAGCAAGCAGTTGCTTATCAAGAGATTTTCTGATAGTATGACAATCTGTAGGGCATCTACAGTATCCAGACTACCCAAATAAAGTGTGACCGAAGATTACTACAGAGACTATTTTCTATGCACGTGATAAAAAGGTACAGCCTAAGCCTAAAGAGTCATTCATAGTCATGTAATAGTTCTCAATAACCACTGAGAACCGTTTTAAAATGCATTAATAGCTCTCCGAGAATGTCAGTAATTCCAATAGGCCAATGCATTCTCACAACGATAACGTACTGAGCGTGAGGTTATTTACCCTGAAGTGGAATATTCCGCAGTAATCCTCTGTAAAACTCTGCTCTAGGGGTACTACTTGCTCCAGGATGTGCTCCTGGAATGTCAAAGCCCCAACGGAAGCAAGAAACCAGCAATTTGCTGCAACAAAAAAAAAGACATTACACATTTGAGTACATCATGACATTTGCAAGGGGCATGGTGTGATATATACTGAACAAAAATATACACGCAACATGCAATCATTTTTAACAATTTTACTGAGTTACAGTTCACATAAGGAAATCAGTCAATTGAAATAAATTTATTAGGTCCTAATCAATGGATTTTACATGATTTGGCAGGGGCGCAGCCATGGGATGGCGTATGCCCACCAACTGGGGAGCCAGGCGCAGCCAATCAAAATAAGTTTTTCCCGACAAAAGGGCTTTATTACAGACAGAAATACTTCTGTTTCTTCAGCTGTTTGGGTGACTGGTCTCAGACGATCCCGCAGGTAAACAAGCTAAATGTGGAGGTCCTGTACTGGCATGGTTACACGTGGTCTGCGGTTGTGTGGTTGGTTGGATTCTCTAAAATGACTTTGGATGTGGTTTTGTTAGAGAAATTAACATTAATTTCTCTGGCAACAGCTCTGGTGGACATTCCTGCAGTCAGCATGCCAATTGCACACTCCCTCAAAACTTGAGACATCTGTGGCCTTCTGTTGTGTGACAAAACTGCACATTTTAGAGTGGCCTTTTATTATCCCCAGAATGTAATGATYATGCTGTTTAATCAGCTTCTTGATATGCCACATCTGTCAGGTGGAGGGATTATCTTGGCAAAAGAGAAGTGCTCACTAACAGGGATGGAAACACATTTGTGCACAACATTTGAGAGAAACAACCTTTTTGTTCGTAWGGAACATTTCTGKGATCTTTTATTTCAGCCCMCKAAGCATGGGATCTACACTATACAWGTTGTATTTATATTTTTGTTCAGTRTATRTTGAWGCTTGCTTATAACCAAATCCACTTACCAATATTTCCTTGCTCAAAGTCAAACCTTGAAAATCCACTAATGATGAAATCTGGATTTTGGGCAATTTTCTAGAAGAGCGAATACACACGTTACAACTATTAACAATATTTCTAAATGTATTATAATGTGTGCAGATTTGAATGAAGACTTGAACATACCTCTGGTCTCAACCACACCACTCTACGCATGTCATCAGGGGAAAGTAGCCCTTCACCAATGGAGTTGTGGTCTGGTGGGAACATGTCATCGATGTACCTCACCCTCCTGGCCAAACAGTATTGCTTCAGCTGCAGGAAGTCTTGGTTCCTGTGTTTCCCAGCGTTGGCAAGGCTCCCAACACCATCTTCTTTGTGGCGCTCTTGCATTATACTCATACACACACCGGGAGGAGGCATGTTGTAGTTTATTCAGGATCTGTTAGCAGGGTGAAATACAACTCTGAATGAACAGGTGAAGCTGACATATAAATAACATGATCTGGTACTTYCTGTATATAGCTGCACATTGATCTGGTACTTCCTGTATATGTGAAGTGTTGACAGGTATGACAGGTAACAAACAGATATGTAGAATTGTATTATATGTAGAATAGTATTATTAAAAAGGCTATCCTTCAGCATTTTGTAGGCTGCTTTCAATAGTTTTGCAAACGTGTGTTATTCACGCAATACATATTTACATACAAATCAAAACTGTAATAAAAAATAGTGAAACACGGTAACATGTAGAAAAATATATATGTACAGGAGGTAACTTCCCCAGTTAAACCTGTAATACTCCTGGACTTCTTGAAAAGATAATACAAAACTAGAAATGGTTTCACAGGCCCTTCATTGATAGTGAAGGGAATGGTGGCAATTGATGATCTGATGAATTGAATTGATGGCTATTTTTTTCTTTGGCTTTGACTTATGATTCCAAAAGCTAACTAGGTAGTGCTACCCACATGATCCTCTATCATACTAACTAGGTAATGTTACCCACATGATCCTCTATCATACTAACTAGGTAATGTTACCCACATGATCTTCTATCATACTAACTAGGTAATGTTACCCACATGATCCTCTATCATACTAACTAGGTAATGTTACCCACATGATTGTCACGTTCCTGACCTGTTTTCTGTTGTTTTGTATGTGTTTGATGGTCAGGGCGTGAGTTTTGGGTGGGCAGTCTATGTTTTCTGTTTCTATGTTGGTTTTGGGTTGCCTGGTATGGCTCTCAATTAGAGGCAGGTGTTTGACGTTTCCTCTGATTGAGAGTCATATTAAGGTAGGTTGTTCTCACTGTTTGTTTGTGGGTGATTGTCTCCTGTGTCAGTATGTTATGCCTCACGGGACTGTTCCGGTTTTTGTTTGTTCGTTTTATGTAGTCTGTTTCCTGGTTCATGCGTTCTTCACGTTGTATGTAAGTTCGGGTCCAGGTCTGTCTACATTCGTTTATTTGTTTTGTAATTATTCAAGTGTTCGTCGTGTTCTTCAGTTTTGTTTATTAAATCATTATGTATTCACAACCCGCTGCAGTTTGGTCGAATCACTACTCCTCCTCTTCGTATGAAGAGGAAGCCCGTTACAATGATCCTCTATCATACTAACTAGGTAATGTTACCCACATGATCCTCTATCATACTAACTAGGTAATGTTACCCACATGATCCTCTATCATACTA
>NW_019952772.1:0-3244 GCF_002910315.2 Salvelinus sp. IW2-2015
TTGTTGGTAATCAAGCCTACCACTGTAGTGTCGTCTGCAAACTTGATGATTGAGTTGGAGGCGTGGATGGCCACGCAGTCGTGAGTGAACAGGGAGTACAGGAGAGGGCTGAGAACGCACCCTTGTGGGGCCCCAGTGTTGAGGATCAGCGGGGTGGAGATCTTGTTACCTACSCTCACCACCTGGGGGCGGCCCGTCAGGAAGTCCAGGACCCAGTTGCACAGGGTGGGGTCGAGACCCAGCTTAATGATGAGTTTGGAGGGTACTATGGTGTTAAATGCTGAGCTGTAGTCGCTGAACAGCATTCTTACATAGGTATTCCTCTTGTCCAGATGGATTAGGGCTGTGTGATTGTGTCTGTGGACCTATTGGGGTGGTAAGCAAATTGAAGTGGGTCTAGGGTGTCAGGTAGGGTGGAGGTGATATGGTCCTTGACTAGTCTCTCAAAGCACTTCATGATGACAGAAGTGAGTGCTACGGGGCGGTAGTAATTTAGCTCAGTTACCTTAGCTTTCTTGGGAACAGGAACAATGGTGGCCCTCTTGAAGCATGTGGGAACAGCAGACGGGGATAAGGATTGATTGAATATGTTCGTAAACACACCACCAGCTGGTCTGCGCATGCTCTGAGGATGCGGCCGGGGATGCCGTCTGGGCCTGCAGCCTTGCGAGGGTTAACACATTTAAATGTTTGTAGCATACCTCTTGTGTCTGAGCCGTTGAATTGCGACTCTACTTTGTCTCTATACTGATGCTTAGCTTGTTTGATTGTCTTGCGGAAGGAATAGCTACACTGTTTGTATTCGGTCATGTTTCCGGTCACCTTACCATGATTAAACGCAGTGGTTCGCGCTTTCAGTTTTGTGCGAATGATGCCATCAATCCACGGTTTCTGGTTGGAATGTTTTAATAGATGCTGTGGGTACAACATCACCGATGCACTTGCTAATAAACTCGCTCACCGACTCAGCGTATTCATCAATGTTCGACGCTATGCGGTACCTATCCCAGTCCACGTGATCAAAGCAATCTTGAAGCGTGGAATCCGATTGGTCAGACCAGCGTTGAACAGACCTGAGCGCGGGTGCTTCCTGTTTTAGTTCCTGTCTATAGGCTGGGAGCATCAAAATGGAGTCGTGGTCAGCTTTTCCCGAAAGGAGGGCGTGGGAGGGCCTTATATGCGTTGCGGAAGTTAGAATAACAATGATCCAGGGTTTTGCCAGACTGGGTAGCACAATCGATATGCTGRTAGAATTTAGGGAGCCTTGTYTTCAGATTAGCCTTGTTAAAATCCCCAGCTACAATAAATGCAGCCTCAGGATATGTGGTTTACAGAGTCGAATGAAGTTCTTTCAGGGCCGTCTGTCTGCTTGGGGGGGAATATAAATGACTTATGATCGAAGAGAATTCTCTTGGTAGATAATGCGGTCGGCATTTGATTGAGGAATTCTAAGTCAGGTGAACAAAAGGACTTGAGTTCCTGTATGTTATAATCACACCATGTCTCGTTAATCATAAGGAATACACCCCCGCACTTCTTCTTACCAGAGAGATGCTTGTTTCTGTTGGTGCGATGCGTGAAGAAACCAGATGGCTGTACCGACTCCAATAGCGTGTCTCGAGTGAGCCATGTTTCCGTGAAATAAAGAACGTTAGTCTGTCTCTCTGGAAGGCAACCCTTGCTCGGATTTCGTCTACCTTGTTGTCAAGAGACTGCACATTGGCGAGTAGTATGCTCGGGAGCGGTGCGCGATGTGCCCGTCTACGGAGCCTGACCAGAAGACCGCTCCGTCTGCCCCTTCTGTGTTTTGGGTCGCCGGCTGGGATCCGATCCATTGTCCTGGGTGGTGGGCCAAACACAGGATCCGCTTCAGGAAAGTTGTATTCCTGGTTGTAATGTTGGTGAGTTGACGTTGCTCTTATATCCAATAGTTCCGCCTGTATGTAATAACACCTACGATTTCCTGGGTTAACAAGTTAAGAAATAAAACACAAAAAAACACAATACTGCATAGTTTCTTAGGATTGCTCAGCCTCACTTCCAGGTACCGGCCTCAGTCCAATGGGCAGGTGGAGAGGATGAGCTGGGGAGGTTCCTGAGGAGTCACTGCCGGGACCGGCATGGGGATTCCTTTCCTKAGTGGAATATGCCCAKAATTCAAAATGTYACTCCTCCACCGKGCTTACTCCGTGTGTCCTGGGTTATCAGCAGGCCCTGGCACCATGGACTCCAAGCTAGACCGAAGCCCATACGGTGGATGAATGGTTCCGGCGTGCAGAGGATGTTTGACGTGATGCTCATGTGAGGCTCCAGCGTGCCGTCCGTTGCCAGAAGGAGCAGGCGGATCGCCACCGCAGTGAGGCGCCYGTGTTCCATCCTGGTGATCGTGTCTGGCTCTCCACCAGGAACCTCCCACTCTGCCTGCACTGTAAGAAGCTGAGCCCCCGGTTTGTGGGGCCGTTCAAGGTTCTCCGGAGGGTCAACGAGGTTCTGTATAGATTACAGCTTCCCACTGACTACGTAATCTCACCCTCGTTTCATGTCTCTCTCCTCAGGACGGTGGTTCCTGGTCCCCTGGCTGAGGCTGTCCCCCACAACAGCCCTCTGCCTCCCTTCAATGGCGAGGGAGGTCCCACCCATGCTGTCAAATCCCTCCTGGACTCCCGACATTGTGAAGGTCAGCTCCAGTACCTGGTGGACTGGGAGGGGGACAGTACTGAGGAGCAGTGTTGGGTTCCGGTGGAGGACATTCTGGATCCTAACATCTGTKATTTCCACCTTCGCCGCCCGCTCCTCCCCCTCGGGGCTGTCCGCCTGGCCGGTGCCATCCTGCGGCTGGAGACGCGCTTCAGGGGGGGATACTGTCACATCTACTCCTGCTCCCCCTCTCCGGCGTTCGAAGCCGGTTTACTAATCCACCGGTCCTGGCAACCATCATTACGTGCACCTGCTCATGAGGCACAGCTGGACACCATTACCTCCCCTATATCTGACACTCACTTAGGTTTATTTGCCAGGCATTATTGATTCATGTTCGTACTGTCATGCCCTGACCGTAGAGAGGCTGTTATACTCTGTTGGTTAGGTCGGGGTGTGACTAGGGTTGGTCATCTAGGTAATTATATATTTATGTTGGCCTGGTATTGTTCCCAATCAGAGGCAGCTGTTTATCGTTGTCTCTGATTGGGGATCATATTTAGGCAGCCATTTCCCCATTGTGCTTTGTGGGATCTTGACTATGGAT
>NW_019952773.1:0-3243 GCF_002910315.2 Salvelinus sp. IW2-2015
TCACGTCCTGCACCAACTAAACACATACAAAACAAGAGAAAACTGGTCAGGAACTGACAATTCTTGGTGTTGGCCGGGTGTTGGTTCTCAATCAGAGGCAGGCTGTCTATCGTGTCTCTGATTGAGAACCATACTTAGGTAAGCCTTTTCCCACCTTATTTGTGTATTGTCCCATGTATAGTTGCTGTGAGCACTACGTTGGCGGCACGGTTCGGTTAGATGTTTTATTGTTTTTGGCGAACATCTTTATAATTAAAGAAGTAGGTATGCTCACCACGCTGCACCTTGGTCTCTACTGTTGCCAACCTTAGACATCGTGACAGAACTACCCACCAAAAACGGACCAAGCAGCGTGTAAAGGACAGCGGTTTTGGAGGAAGGTTGGACCATGGGAGGACAATCCTGGACGGCAAAGGATCCTACACGTGGAGGAGATCCTGGCCGGAAAAAAGATCGCCGGCCATGGGAGCAGTCGAAAGCAGCAAGAAGGTGGAGGCAGCTTAGGAAAAGGCCAAGATTACCACAGGAACCCGCTGGCAGGAAGCCAGAGCAGCGCAAATGTTTTTTAGGGGGGGCACACGGGGGTGTGGCAGAGTCAAGTTGGAGACCTGAGCCAAACCCCGCGGGGGGGGTCTACCGTGGCGAGCATGTGACTGCTCAGGGCCCCTGTATGCGGGTGATGCGGCCACTGTCTGACCGAGCATTCCACAGGCGGTGTGCTCGGTGCCAGCGTCCCGCATTTGCCGCGGTGGTAGTGGGCATTCCAAGCCAGAACGGGTGGTGCAGCTCTGCGCTCGAGACCGCAGTGCGCCCTTCCACGGCCCAAGTGTAATCCGGTGCCTCGGGCCAAGGAAGAGGTCTCCTGTAGTCTCCCCACCTGGTGAGTCTTGTAGCCTGCTCCTAGAGCCAGGTCTCCTGTGTGTTTCCCCACCTGGTGAGTCCTGTGCCTGCGCCCAGCCGGCGCCTCCAGAGATGGCCTCCAGCCCGGCGCCTCAGAGATGGCCTCCAGCCCCGGCGCCTCCAGAGACGGCCTCCAGCCCGGCGCCTCCAGAGGACGGCCTCCAGCCCGGGCCCGCTACGAGGGTCCCCCGGTCCAGCGCGGAGGGTCCCGCTCTAGAGCGCCACCTACAGTGGCCAAGCCAGAGGTGGATCGTGGTCTACGTCCCGTACTAGAGCCGCCACCGCGGTTAAAATGCCCACCCAGATCCTCCCCTATAGGTTCAGGTTTTGCGGCCGGAGTCCGCACCTTTGGGGGGGGGGTACTGTCACGCCCTGACCGTAGAGAGCTTTTTATGTCTCTATTTTGGGTGGTCAGGGGTGATTTGTGGGCATTCTATGTGCCTTTTCTATATTTGTATTTTCTGTGGTGTATGGCCGGGTGTGCGTTCTCAATCAGAGGCAGTTGTCTATCTTTCGCTGATTGAGAACCCATACTTAGTAGCCTTTTTCCCACCTGTATGTGGAGTGGCCATGTATAGTTGCCTGTGAAAGCACGTTTTCGTTTTGATGTTTATTGTTTTGTTGGCGACATCTTATAATAAAGAAGTATGTACGCTCACCACGCTGCACCTTGGTCTACTGTTTCCACCTTAGATGATCGTGACAGTGATGCCATTCACCATACTCAAACTGACAACTTTCTTTCATGTGCCTCCAAAGACTTCAAAATRGCAGGTATTCAAAATATCCACAAATGCAAAAGATAAATTATTTCTCCCGAGAACCTCATCAGCAAGGCAATACATACTGATCCCTCTGTTGCACAGTTTTGCCAAGTAAGATCAGATCTATTGGAATAGTTTGGTTTGCAATTATGGCTTATATTATATTGTCTAATAATATCTATTTCCAAAGGTTGTAATCTCAGATGTGGGCCAGAGCAGTGTGGATGGAAAAAAGGAGGAAGTCAAAGGTGTTACTCCAGAGCGCTGGAACAAATACCAAACTGTGAAGGCCCCCAAATAAATATTACAAAGCAATAAAGGATTGGTCCTCACCTTCTCTGAAATTGAAGTCATTTCAGCTTCTCAGGATAAAACTGACATCAGGTAAATAGCAGATACATTATACCTGAAAATGCTATAAACTGCTGGTTGTTAAAGATGACTGTTAAATTGTTCGAACCCTCACCCTACCATTCAGAATCAAAACAGTATTGTGAAGATGTCAATTACCGAAGCCAGTGAGGCAGAGCAGAACTCCAAGAGAAACCGAAGGAGAATTACATTCAAATAATGTATAACTGGTATGTTTAAACACACATTGACAGTTTGCGTACATTCAATTCACTTGGCATGGTTTTATTCTGTATATTGTGTGTTTAGAATTGCATGAAGAATGTAATCTCCCACCTCCAGCCACTACTGCCTCCAAGTCATTTAAASCCTAGCCACCGAACAACCACCTTGCCTTTTGATCGACTGGGAGGACCATTTRCTGTGTTACTTGAACTGGTCCTTTCAAATTGACGKGTGTGGCTAGTGGGAAGGTAGCCTCAACCCAGACGGAWTCACTCCATGTTTCACCATTGTTAGTGTAGTGAAACAAATGTGAAACTGAACTGAAATCAGTCTGGATTTCGAAGCTAGGGGGTAGGGGCTTGAGAGGTGAACTTTGGCATGTTTTAGAATTTGACTTTAAAGTTTGGTATTGTGTTGAGGTAAAGTTCTTCTTCCACTTCAATAAAACGTKAAACAAATGACAAATGTGTGTAGAAAAAGGCTGGATGTTATTTGACACTTTTATGTTTATTTTCAGGCAAAGGTCTACACAAGCCCCCACCAACATATGCCCAGAAGCACCAGGAAACCTGTGCCACTGTTACCAAGAAGCAAAAGGCTACAATGCAGCATCCTTCACAATGGAACTCAACTCTTTATTCTTGATCGTTGTATTGAGAGGTATTCTAATTGTAAAAACTATTGGCATGATGTTGTCCAATCTTTTATTGCAGAGAATCATCTTGGTTTCTCACATGGCTTAACCCTGGAGCACGAGGGTTCGAAGTCTCCTTCTGCCTTAACTGAGGGATTGCCCTCACCAAATCGCTGCAAAGGATCAGACCCTTTTTCCTGTGAGACGCAAGTATGAAACTCTCCATTTAGAATTTTGGCTTTAACGTCAGWTAGAAATTAGATTGTGTTTAGATTGCCTTTTAGGTTGGCTTACAAATGTGTTTAGGGGAAAAAAAATGCTGGATGTTATTTTACACTTGTGTGTCTTGTGTCTTTAGGCCTACCCAAC
>NW_019952774.1:0-3242 GCF_002910315.2 Salvelinus sp. IW2-2015
GCATTGCGATGTAGGCTATCATTTTGGTACTGGTGTCTTGCGGAATAATTGTAGAATTCTATTTGTGTTTTATAACTGTTTTTATTATAGGCCTCTCCTTTAAAAAGAGACCCTAGCTCACAGGCCTCTAAATACATTTGAAACAAAACAGTTGAAGCACATGCAGTGGCTGATAGGGAAAAACAGATCTGGCAGTAAGAATAGGCTATAGATCGCCTTGACTATTTGGAACCCGTTGGCTATTTTGCTCAAGACAGGTTATAGCCAACACTTAATCAATATTTTGTCTCGTTATTTGATATGGATATAGCCTCTGTGTGATGGGGTTGTGCAATGCAAATGGATATAACAAGCCTACATACAGACTGGAATTTGCAAATACAACCGTCAAAATGCCTAATATAAGGCCTACAGTCTGTGCTCCCAAATACTGGAAAAAGTGTGATTCATTAGGTTATATGATCACTACAGTAGCCCCACGTGGCTCTAAAAATAAATTATGCAATTATATGTCCATTAAATAACACACATATTTAGATAGTGGAATAGGCCTAGCCCAAATCATGTTTACTTTCTATTTTGCAGCTCAGGAGTTATTCTAGACAAGGCTCTTCTGTGTCTTAATAGTATCATTCTCACACAAGTCATTTGCTGAAGGCCCAAGCCTATACTACGCCATCTACTGAGTGGCGAGCCTGAGCGGCACAGCGGTCTAACACCGAACACAAACCGGCTGCGCGCGTGCGCTATCGTGCATAAATGTATTGAACCAATTGGTTCAGAGTTTGTTTTGATATTTTAACCTGCGTGTCGTGATCGCGTTTTGTGTAGGCGGACAAAATACATGTATGCACGATAGCGCACGCGCGCAGCCGGTTTGGGTTCGGTGTTAGACCGCTGCGCCTGCACTACGTCTCAGTGCTAGAGGCGTCACTACAGTTCGAATCCAGCTGTGATTGTGAGTCCCATAGGGTGGCGCACAATACGCGCAGTGTCGTCCGGGTTTGGCCGTCATTGTAAATAAGAATTTGTTCTTAACTGACTTCCCTAGTTAAGTAAAAAAAAGCTAGTATTGATATCGGCACATGCTTTTTTGACATTGCACATTTTATTCTGGCACAAAAATGTATGTAAACGGAGCTCAATTGATTTCATTGTTACTGTCGATTACTACTATCAACAAGGATCCCTTATTATCTTATTTTACTACATGTAGTAGTGCTGTTCTATAATAACGTGTACACCCATCCCCCACGTCGACATACTTCGTCCGCATTCTTCTCTGCAATGGGGCCTAGACTGGGCATGCGTTGATTTTCCAGTCGTTCGTGGGGGATGAACGTGTAGGGGGGGCGCTCTTGTATCACGGTTGCTGTAGTGAAGGCCGTTCCTTGGCGATACAATCAGACAAGAAGTGGGGGTGGTGAGAGAAAAAAAGCTAACAGGCTAGGTCGCTCTTTGTTTCTGGCTAGCGTTGGAAATCGAAGGGACCTATCGGCGAAGGGTGATTTCAATGTAAGTCAGATTCAAGTTTTATTTTGAATACTTCGTCGATGGTATCCTTATTCAGATTATTGATACGTAATTTCAGTTTCTAATACCCTTTGCTTATCGTTGGGTTGGAAGGAACGTTAGCATCTAGACAGACATATTTATTAGTCTTGTCTGCAGTGCAGACTGGCGGCAGAGTGAAATGAATGAATTGTGTTTTTGGTAAATGTATCTGTCTAGCTAGAGCGGGGGTACGGGATGCAGGTTGGATCAATCAACTGAAAGGATTGTTTAACTTTTACTCTCTTGCTGCATCTCCAAAGTCAGCAAAATATCCCAATTCTCACCATACATTTTGTAACGACAGCATGTTCGGCTAGTAGAGACTATACCAGCTAACGTTAGCCAACTGTCTGGCAGTGTTTCTTTGTGTTTTTAGTTTTAATTTTATACACTTATGTACCTAGAAAACAATGTTTGTTAGCACATCACATGAGTGAATGGTTTCTGACCTGTGTTGTAAACGGAACTGAGTTACTATACATAGCTAGCTTTCTAGCCAAGCTATGCTAACTACACCGTACACCACATTAGCTTAGCATCCGTAAACGGTTAAAAATAAACATTGGTTAGTTAGCGTCTATAACTAAATATTTAGCAAGTAGTTAACGAACGAAGTCTTTAATTAATTAGCTAGCTAACGTTACCCAGTTAACTACCGTAATTCAATTTATACGATTACCAACTGCAACTATGTCCCACTAGCTAGCTAAATATCCGTGTTTTACTAAAGCTAGCTAGCTTAAGTCAAGTCGCCGGTAGCGGGTTTACAGTACCAAGCTACTACTGTCTCACCAAAGAGAATGCATCACTCCTTGGACATATCTGTTCAATCTCTAGTGAGGAGGAACGACAATAGATTCCACTATCAATCGTTTAAATAGTTAGCTATAACGTTACTCGTCTCACTAACATGAATGTCACGATGTCGACAACTTTACCCACACATCATGGTTGCTGTTTACCTTTTATTTTGTTTCTTCTGTCGGGAGTGTATTGGGGTTCTTTTTATGCATGCAGCTGCTGCTGGGCAGCATCATCTGAATCACCTCGTCTAAGGTTTCCAAACAAGAACTCTCCTCATTCTGTCAATCGCCACACACTGGGAAAAATATTTAGTCATTAGAGCATATTTCTCTCAACTATCTAGGTGCAGTTATTATATTTGAGGAAAGCAATTATTAATAAAAGTATACCCGTTGCAATTTATTTGTGATATAGGTTGTATTATCAAAGGCGGGCCACTCTTTATGTAATCATCTAGAGGTCTGTAGGTGGGCCTGTGCAAACTGAAGATAAACATAACATTGGTGTCTTTCAACAAATCAAATGCTTCACAACGAACAGGTGTAGACTAACTTTCCAACAGTGCAGAGAAAAATATAAAAAATAATAACGAGGAATAGCCAAAATACACAATGAGTAATGATAACTTGGCTATATACAGAGGTACCCGGACCGAGTTGATGTTCAGGGGTACGAGGGAATTGAGGTAGATAGCTATGTACATATAGGTAGGGGTAAAGTGACTTGGCAACAGAATAGATAATAAGCAGTAGCAGCGGGTCATGAACATGTGGCCTTTAAAATGAACATGGGAGAGGTTAAACGTAGGCTAAGTCTAGCATGATCTTATTCCCACACTTTACAATAACTCTGTTGCAGTGGTCTTAAGTAGTCTCCATGTAGGC
>NW_019952775.1:0-3242 GCF_002910315.2 Salvelinus sp. IW2-2015
TTAATACCTCAAATATGCACATTGTCGGAACAAAACATTAAATGTATTGTATAACATGTTATTAAGACTGTCATCTGATTTAAAGTTGTGTCTGGTTAGTGACAATTTTATCTCTATTTTGTCGAGTTTTGTGAATGCACCTTAGGCGGTGGAAACATGTGAAAATATGCGAGTTACTCAGGTGTGTTTGGCTATTGTGGTTAGCTAATAGAAATACATATTGTGTTTTCGCGGTATTAAAACATTTTCAAAATCGGAAATGATGGCTCTATGGGATTCACAAGATGTTTATCTTTCATTTGCTGTATTGAGCTTGGTGATTTCAGTGTGTGTGGTTTGAAAATGATATTATATGATACCCTGTCCCGTTAGGCTAGGCCTATGCTAGTCAGCTTTTGATGAGGATTCACCCGGATCCGGGAGGGGTGATGACAGTAGAGTAAAGAAACAGTGCGGCTTTGGTTGGTTGTGCTTGGTAGGGGAACGCATGACTTTTACGACCTTCGTCTCTTTCCGAGCCCGTACGGGAGTTGTAGCTGATGAGACAAGATAGTATTGAACTAGCGATTGATTACCGACGAAAATTGTGGGAGAAAAGGGGTCAAATTAAATAAAAATAAATTAAAAAGGTAATGGTAAAGCCAAACACTAGGTGTAAAATTAGTAAATAGCGGCTACTTCTCAGGAGTTTTAAATGTTCAAGGGAGTTAACTCAAGGGGGTCCGCTGCACCATGATACATGTCGTGGCCCAAAGTTTGAGAAGTGACACAAATATTTAATTTTCACAAAGTCTGCCTGCCTCAGTTTGTAGTGATTGGCAATTTGCATATACTCCAGCAATTGTTATTGAAGAGTGACTCAGATGAATTGGCAATTAATGGCAAATTCTTCTTTGCCATGCAAATGAACTTTGAATCCCCTCATTATTAAACATTCCACTGCCATTTTCAGCCCTGTCACAAAGGACCACTTTCATTCATGTCATGATTCTCTCTGGCTTAACACAGGTTGTAGAGAGTTGTGGATGAGGACAAGGCTGAGATCACTCTGTCATTGGCTGATTTGGTTCGAAGTTCGAATAACAGACTGGAAGCTTCAAAAGGAGGGTGGTGCTTGGAATCATTGTTCTTCCTCTGTCAACCATGGCTGCCTGCAAGGAAACACGTGCTGTCATCATTGCGTTGCAGAAAAAGGCCTTCACAGGCAAGGATATTGCTGCCAGTAAGATTGCACCTAAATCAACCATTTATCGGATCATCAAGAACTTCAAGGAGAGCGGTTCAATTGTTGTGAAGAAGGCTTCAGGGCGCAGCAAGCGCCAGGACCGTCTCCTAAAGTTGATTCAGCTGCGGAATCGGGGCACCACCAGTACAGAGCTTGCTCAGGAATGGCAGCAGGCAGGTGTGAGTGCATCTGCACGCACAGTGAGGCGAAGACTTTTGGAGGATGGCCTGGTGTCAAGAAGGGCAGCAAAGAAGCCACTTCTCTCCAGGAAAAACATCAGGGACAGACTGATATTCTGCAAAAGGTACAGGGATTGGACTGTAAAGTCATTTTCTCTGATGAATCCCCTTTCCGATTGTTTGGGGCATCCGGAAAAAAGCTTGTCCGGAGAAGACAAGGTGAGCGCTACCATCAGTCCTGTGTCATGCCAACAGTAAAGCATCCAGAGACCATTCATGTGTGGGGTTGCTTCTCAGCCAAGGGAGTGGGCTCACTCACAATTTTGCCTAAGAACACAGCCATGAATAAAGAATTGTACCAACACATCCTCCGAGAGCAACTTCTCCCAACCATCCAGGAACAGTTTGGTGACGAACAATGCCTTTTCCAGCATGATGGAGCACCTTGCCATAAGGCAAAAGTGATAACTAAGTGGATCGGGGCACAAAACATCAATATTTTGGGTCCATGGTAGAGGTCGACCGATTAATCGGAATGGCCGATTAATTAGGGCCGATTTCAAGTTTTCATAACAATCGGAAATCGGTAGTTTTGGTCGCCGATTTGCCTATTATTATTTTTTATACCTTTTATTTAACTAGGCAAGTCAGTTAAGAACACATTCTTATTTTCAATGACGGCCTAGGAACGGTGGGTTAACTGCCTTGTTCAGGGCAGAACGACAGATGTTCACCTTGTCAGCTCGGGGGACCCAATCTTGCAACCATACAGTTAACTAGTCCAACGCAATAACGACCTGCCTCTCTCTCGTTGCACTCCACAAGGAGACTGCCTGTTACGCGAATGCAGTAAGCCAAGATAAGTTGCTAGCTAGAATTAAACTTATCTTATAAAAAACAATCAATCATAACCACTAGTTAACTACACATGGTTGATGATATTACTAGATATTATCTAGCGTGTCCTGCGTTGCATATAATCTGACTGAGCATACAAGTATCTAAGTATCTGCCTGAGCGGTGGTAGGCAGAAGCAGGCGCGTAAACATTCATTCAAACAGCCCTTTCGTGCGTTTTGCCAGCAGCTCTTCGTTGTGCGTCAAGCATTGCGCTGTTTATGACTTCAAGCCTATCAACTCCCGAGATGAGGCTGGTGTAACCGATGTGAAATGGCTAGCTAGTTAGCGCGCGCTAATAGCGTTTCAAACGTCACTCGCTCTGAGACTTGGAGTAGTTGTTCCCCTTGCTCTGCATGGGTAACGCTGCTTCGATGGTGGCTGTTGTCGTTGTGTTGCTGGTTCGAGCCCAGGGAGGAGCGAGGAGAGGGACGGAAGCTATACTGTTACACTGGCAATACTAAAGTGCGTATAAGAACATCCAATAGTCAAAGGTTAATGAAATACAAATGGTATAGAGGGAAATAGTCTTATAATTCCTATAATAACTACAACCTAAAACTTCTTACCTGGGAATATTGAAGACTCATGTTAAAAGGAACCACCAGCTTTCATATGTTCTCATCTTTCATATGTTCTGAGCACATATTGCACTTTTACTTTCTTCTCCAAAACTTTGTTTTTGCATTATATAAACCAAATTGAACATGTTTCATTATTTAAATTGATTTTATTGATGTATTATATTAAGTTAAAATAAGTGTTCATTCAGTATTGTTGTAATTGTCATTATTACAAATAAATAAATAAAAATCGGCCGATTAATCGGTATCGGCTTTTTTGGTCCTCCAATAATCGGTATCGGCGTTGAAAAATCATAATCGGTCGACCTCTAGTCCATGGTCAGGAAACTCCCCAGACCTTAATCCCATTGAGAACTTG
>NW_019952776.1:0-3239 GCF_002910315.2 Salvelinus sp. IW2-2015
TAAAGGAACATAATGTTACACATTGTGTTTTTATATTCATATGGAATGTGTATTTGTTTATATGACAGAGTACTAGGGCCACACTGAAGAAAAAGGATAAAGTCATAAATTTATGAGGCTGGTTCTTTCTGCAGAAAAGCTACATATTGTTTTTACAGTTTTGATACTTAATATTCTGGCACATCAGCATGTCTTTGTTTATGAAACCATACTGAAGTACAATTTCACGAAATGCCCCACATCTGTCATTTTAACAACTGTCCTCCTTTAAAACAACTGGTTACAATATTATGACTTGTGTTTCTTCCCCCTCTGTGGCCCTAATATTCTATCATTTTATATATAGCCTTATAGTCTATGGGAAACTGTAAATTATCTAATGATAGCAACATCATCTAATCATTTTTTATCCAAAATCATTGAAATTAATGATCACAAACGTTTAAATAATAACAGTGGGTCTAGTTATATGTGATAACAATGTATAGTGAGCAGTGAAATAACTATTGGTTTCCATTTGTGGTGACTGCTGACTGACATTAGGGATGAGATTAAATAGATCCTGGAATTTAGCCTGGTCTGGAGCAGGCTAGCTCCACAGAATAAATCTCCATGGTAATTTATACCATAACATATCCTCCTGCCCCCTATCCATCTTTAGTGCAACCGGATTACGGATCAATTGAGCCAGGATCACCAAGATATCCTGGCTTAATCCCTTATCCTAGTTTTGTGCAACAGGCCCCAGCACAGGCGTAACAAAATCACAGATAGCAATGAAATAAAACGTTTACCTTTGAAGATCTTGCTCTGTTTGCAATCCCAAGGCTCATTGTTACA
Source organism: Salvelinus sp. IW2-2015 (assembly GCF_002910315.2). NCBI lineage: Eukaryota > Metazoa > Chordata > Actinopteri > Salmoniformes > Salmonidae > Salvelinus > Salvelinus sp. IW2-2015. The sequence goes on from NW_019952776.1 coordinate 841, forward strand.
CAATGAATGGTCTTTTGTTCGGTTAAACCCATTTTTATAGCCTAACACGAAACATTTTGTGAACGCTTATCTCGTGTCATTCAATTTTCGACTAAACATTCGACGTAAATACACAAACTAAACCTGACTTTATCCAGTCATGTTTGGTTTCCTTGCAATCAACTGTTTGTTTGTAACACAACCAAACTTGATGGGTCATTTCGTGGGACGTATTGACCCRAARAAAMCGATTGGAAGACAACAAGTAACGACCTCATTGTGCACCAATTATATGACCRCTGTTTCGTTGATTGACTGTATTTTAACCCAATGACCACTGATCGTCTTGAAATCTAGCTGGGTAGATAGCCAATGAGCAGAGGTAAACGGCAATATCTAATGTTTGTGTTTTGGAAGACCAACCCATGTAGTAAACTCCGGCGTAAAGATTGTCATTCGCCATTGAAGTTTCATACTGGAAGTAGCCAAACTCATTACGCACAGCACTGTTTCGGTAACAAGCATCTTCAGATGTTTATATTGTAGCGACCCGCACAGACAGCTGTGTGTTATGTGTTAGGCTAGTAGGTGGTTATGTTGTACTGACCAGTACCCAGTGTTCGCGGGGTCCGACATGTCAATCAAACTGCTATCTGCCAATCACGGGAATGCCTGGAATGTTCTGATGCCGGGCATCCTGGTGGTTGGCGGAGTGGCGTGGAGGGGGGTTGGGCAGGAGGATTGGAAGTTAAGAGCAGGTTTAGCCTTTGTTCTCTCTCTTACGTCTGGGCTTCACAAGAGAAGGTCACGATTGGCTTGTGGGTTATCTGTCATTTATTTGGCGTGGGCTAYGGCCAAACAGTAGCCTGTGTAAAGTTGGTTTAATAAACCGTCAATTCGCAAACTCAAACCTCTGTCTGGACGATTGTTCATTTATGATCTAGTCAGGTCATTACAATATATCGAAAATCATGGCGAATAAGTCAGGGAAAGCTAAATCTAAGACTAGATATACGAATGTAGACAAAATTATTTGATCGTGAAAGTGAAACATATGCTTTTGGAAGACGACTCAGTTAGCGACCATGACTCAAATGGAAGCATATTTTTTGAACGGAGAGGACATTGTTTTGGACTGGTAAGTTCTTCTCATGCTAAAGCCGTTGTTTGAAATTAATAATATAAAATATTATTTGTGATTGTTTTTACATTTTATTTGCAATATATAAAAATGTAATGAAATGTGTAAAGTACACACATTGGCTATACTTCCTCCAGCGCATGCTTCCTCAACTCAGTCTACATATTATGGATTAGAGGGAGCATGGTCGAGATGCGCGTGTCTCCCGCCAACGTGTCCATCCCCAACGTGTGTCCATCCCCCTCTGAAGCTGGTTCATCCAGCTGGACCCCTGCAGTCTCTGGCTCCAGACCTCCCGGGCCATCTAGAGGTAAACTGTTCATATTTACTCTTGAGGGCTATATAAATAGATTTGATAGAGGACTGAGGGTCTTCCAAATATTGAAAGTGTGTAAATAGTTACCCATGTTATTTTGTAAATGTATATTTTTTTTTTCAAAAAAAATTCTTCATTTTTCCCCCTCCATTTTTGGGGGGGGTGTGTTAGAATACCATTTTGGTATTTTGTATATAGTTATGTTTCAAAATGTATACCTTCACCAATTTGGCCACATTTGGGCTACTTGTGTGGGACACCTGGGTGACTTCATGATAAATGTCATGTAGCACACTCATTTTGGAACTTTGCACAAGTACTGTTGCCCTCTTATGTTTTTCACTGAAATTGTCCCCATATTCATATCTGAATGTTTATTTTATCTTGTTCATTTTAAAGATGATGATACAACAATTAAAAAGAAAAAAACGTATGGTTTTTTCATTGTATTATCTAAACCAGATCTATTGTGTTATATTCTCCTACATTCAATTCACATTACATTAACACAATACTTCAGAGTGTTTTCTTATCAATGGTACAAAGAATATGCATCTTCCTTTGCTCCTGGACCTGAGCTAGAGGCAGTTAGATTTGGGTATGTCTTCACGGTGGAAATCTGAAAGAAGGGGGGGGGGGGGTAGCTGTAAGACGGAAAAAAATACATACATATTCGCCTCGGTTTAGTGGGATATGTCTTAAAGTACATTACTTCCTCCTTTTCAAAATATCGCATTTCTATCTTGAAGTATTGAAAAATAATTTGCATGCATTTTTCCCCCATATTCCATCCAGTTTTGCTTTAATTTTTTATAATATTAGTTTACACTAGAATTCTTTCTTGAATTAATTCCTCCAATTTCTTTTTTCTTCAAACTTTACTCTGAGCCTCTATGGTAAGAGTTTTTTTATTGTTATCCTATCTGTACTGTAGTCCCTTTCAATTTTCCTTTGGGTTAATAT
>NW_019952777.1:0-3237 GCF_002910315.2 Salvelinus sp. IW2-2015
ATTAATGCAGCAGCAGGGAACAGAGCTGGGGAACTGACAAATATAGGGGAGGAAATAAACAGGTGATGACTGAGTCCAGGTGAGTCCAATATCGCTGATGCGCGTGACGAGGGAAGGCAGGTGTGCGTAATAGATGGAAGGAGTACGTGATGCAGTGCAGCCTGGCGCCCTCAAGCGCCAGGGGAGGGGAAGAGCGGGAGCAGACGTGACACAGAGATACAAGTGTGTGATTTTAAGGTGCCATAAAGGTTTTTCAGAAATAGAAAAAACTGAATCCTAACTCCCATTGACATCAATGCATGGTCTATGCAGACATTTGAGTTACGTGAGCAGACTTAAATAATCCAACATCAAGGATGTAATTTTGTCACCATGGTGATGATTACATTCAGTGATCAGCACTGCATCTGTTAACCTTTCTAGCCCCGGCGTTCCGCTAGCGGAACTCCTCCCACATTCCACTGAAAAGGCAGAGCGCGAAATTCAAAAGATATTTTTTAGAAATATTTAACTTTCACACATTAACAAGTCCAATACAGCAAATGAAAGATACACATCTTGTGAATCCAGTCAACATGTCCGATTTTTAAAATGTTTTACAGCGAAAACACCACATATATTTATGTTAGCTCACCACCAAATACAAAAAAGGACAGACATTTTTCACAGCACAGGTAGCATGCACGAAACCAACCAAACTAACCAAGAACCAACCAAACTAACCAAGAAACAACTTCATCAGATGACAGTCCTATAACATGTTACACAATAAATCTATGTTTTGTTCGAAAAATGTGCATATTTGAGGTATAAATCAGTTTTACATTYCTGCTACCATCACAGCTACCGTCAGAAATAGCACCGAAGCAGCCAGAGTAATTATAGAGACCAACGTGAAATACCTAAATACTCATCATAAAACATTTCTGAAAAATACATGGTGTACAGCAAATTAAAGACAAACATCTTGTGAATCCAGKCAATATTTCAYWTCTTTTAAGTGTTTTACAGCGAAAACACAATATAGCATTATATTAGCTTACTACAATAGCCTACCACACAACCGCATTCATTCATCAAGGCACGTTAGCGATAGCAATAGGCACGTTAGCGTTAGCGAATAAACCAGCAAAATATATTAATTTTCACTAACCTTCATAAACCTTCCTCAGATGACAGTCCTATAACATCAGGTTATACATACACTTATGTTTTGTTCGAAAATGTGCATATTTAGAGCTGAAATCAGTGGTTATCCATTATGCTAACGTAGCAGCTTTTTCCCAGAATGTGCGGATATTTCTATTAGACTCTCACCTATTCTGACCAAATAGCTATTCATAAACATTACAAAAAAATACATGTTGTATAAGAAATGATAGATACACTAGTTCTTAATGCAATCGCAGTGTTAGAATTCTAAAAATATCTTCATTACGACATAAGGCTTACGTTATAGCGAGAGAGTGGCCAAAACCTGGGCGCAAAACTACTAGTACACAGTTCGACAGATATATGAAATAGCATCACAAAATGGGTCCTACTTTTGGTGATCTTCCATCAGAATGTTGTACAAGGGGTCCTTTGTCCAGAACAGTCGTTGTTTGGATTTAGAACATCGTTCTAAATCCGTTTTTCCCTCTTGAATTAGCAAGCACACTGGCCAAGTGGCGCGAAGCTCTCCATCGTCAACAAACACAGACAACGCAACACGCCTAACGTCCAGAAAAAATTTCAATAATCTAATAAAACTATATTGAAAAAACATACTTTACGATGATATTGTBACATGTATCAAATAAAATCAAAGACGGAGATAGTATTCGCCTATAACGACAGCTTTCCAGAAGGCAATTCCAGGTCCAACTTCGCGCTTTTCAGAAAACAGGAAATGGCGGACACGTCATTCCAAGAGGATTTATTCCACCTCAGACCAAGATAAACACTTCATTTCTTCTCTCACTTCCTCTTGACATCTAGGGGAAGGTGTATGACATGCATGTATACTCATACGTATCATGCCCATTTATAGGCAGGCCCTTGAACAGAGCATAATTTTCAGACTTTCCACTTCCTGGTCAGAAAGTGTGCTGCCAAATGAGTTCTGTTTTACTCACAGACAAAATTCAAACGGTTTTAGAAACTAGAGAGTGTTTTCTATCCAATAGTAATAATAATATGCATATTGTACGAGCAAGAATTGAGTACGAGGCCGTTTAAATTGGGCACGAATTTCCCCCAAAGTGAAAACAGCGCCCTCTGTCCTCATCAGTTAACTCCCTGTTATCCCCCTGAGCAGTTTTTCACTCTGGTTTCCACTCAGAAAATAGTGTGTTATTAATAATATATCCCATTTAGCAGAAGCTTTAATCCAAAGCGGTTTACAGTCAAGCGTGCATAGATTGTACATATGGGTGGCACCAGCAGGAATCGAACCCGGAAAAACGTTGGCGTTGCAAGCACCATGTTCTACCAACTGTCTCTCTGCCAAGAGCATGGAGCCACAGACAGACAGGCAGAGTCAGGGTGACTGACAGACTGCTCCTCTAATGGCATAGCGCCCTAGCTCCCCATCGTCCTCTGGTCTGAGGAAATGACTAGTCATAATTACTTCACCTGGAACAGTGTGCTGCTGCCTGAACGGAAGTAGAGTCACCGACCTTATCAAGAGAACACAAGAGGTAGCATTAAAGTGTCTGAATAGGCACCGGTAGTCCTGTACATCTTGACGGGGCAGGATAACAGGACGCCTTTATGATCAGAAAGGAAACTGAAAAGTTTCCCTAAAGGTCGTTTTGGGCTCCGTAATAAAACACTGAAGACTTGAAACTCAATACTCTTCAATATAATGTAATTTAGAGTCTCTCAGACATTTACCGTAAACACCATTCGATTTAGGCTACGACATCAGCGGAGAGAAGGCTTCCAAAATAAAAGGAGAACTGCACGAGTAGTTATGACAAGTGACACGGTCATTTGATGGTCTTGCTACTGTATTTCTCCATAAGTGATGTCATCTTAAGCCGGTTATCGGTGTGGCACAGGGCTGGTTGTGACAGTGAGTTAAGCTGCACACCTGTTGTGGTTATTTGTCTGTGGAGTCACTCACACCAGTCTCCTCCTGAATTCTTCTGTTACAGGAATGATTAGAGGACCATATTATCTTGGAGGTGAATTCTGCTGTTACAGGGATGATTAGAGGACCATATTATCTTGGAGGTGAATTCTGCTGTTACA
>NW_019952778.1:0-3235 GCF_002910315.2 Salvelinus sp. IW2-2015
GCTACTTTGAAGAATCTAAAATATATTTTGATTTGTTTAAAATGTTTTTGGTTACTACATGATTTCATGTGTTATTTAATAGTTTTGATGTCTTCACTATTATTCTACAATGTAGACAATAGTAAACATAAAAAAAACCTTGAATGAGTAGGTGTCTCCAAACTTTTGACATGTACTGTATCTTTAATGCAATAGTCGGGGGAGGGGCCCTAGTAACCTATAGCGGGCTGCTGCATGGATAGGAGGTGTGTGTGTGTGACACTGCTGGGAATAGTCACGCCTTGCATCTCCACCTGTCAAAGGCAGCTGCTCCTCTACTTCCCATGCACAGCTGACCGTAAACAGGGGGACGTGTGATAGACAAATGACATACTTACCTGATTTGTTTGATATTAATTAGTAAACAATTATTTACTGAACAAACAGTAAGATATTTCTGTCCTGCTGATGCTGTGTTTTATGGTCTCCACTCTAGTTCCCTGCAGCTAATCTGGGCGTATGGTCACTAGAGATGGCTTGAGCTGACAAATGAGTTAAAGACTGCATTACATKGACAAGATGTGGTGGGTGTAACCGAGATAGAGATAGCCAGGAGAGGTTTAGAACAATTCCTCYTTGTCTCTAAATCATCCTTCCATCTGGGAAACTAAGCCAGGGTGGGTTAAGACAACAACCCARGTGCAGATAACGACAGGATGAACCCAGAGTGGCTTATGATGCTCCTTGGTCTGCATGAGGGGGGCTGAACCTACCATGACTGAGCATTGTTAGTGTCCACTATATATAGTACTCTGCAGCTGTGTAAAGATTAGGTTACTCGGTCCAACACTCAAGGGTGGGGGYTCGACCAGCCTCATTRTASCAATAATTAATCAATATTAAATGAAGATGATTGTTTGAAGAAATGACCAAATCTCTATCAGTACTGAATTTCCACGGCAGATGTAACACGCTGTGGGCACCACGAGCTGCAGTTCTCCTCCACGTTCAACGGCCCATTCAGGGCTCTATCCTCAGAGTCACTCGTCTGCTACAAGGACCCTGACAGGGGATAGCCCATGTTGATTGGAGCTACWAGAACCGTAACAGGGGACGGCCCATGTTGATTGGAGCTACAAGGACCCTGACAGGGGATAGCCCATGTTGATTGGAGCTACAAGGACCCTGACAGGGGACGGCCCATGTTGATTGGAGCTACAAGGACCCTGACAGGGGAAGAGGGGGGAGAGAGAGGAGAGAGAGAGAAAAGAGAGAGAGAGAGAGGAGAGGAGGGAGAGAGGAGAGAGAGGGGAGAGAGAGAGGGGAGAAGAGAGGAGAGAGAGAAGAGAGGAAGAGAGAAGAGAGGAGAGAGGAGAGAGAGGAAGAGAGGGAGAGAGGAGAGAAGAGGAGGAGAAAGGGGGAAGGAGAGAGAGAGAGGAAGAGAGGAGAGAGAGAAGAGAGAGAGAGAGAAGAGAGAGAGGAGAGAGGAGAGAGAGAGAGAAGAGAGGAGAGAGAGGAGGAGGGAGAGAGAGAGGAGAGAAGAGAGAGAGAGAGAGAGAGAAGAGAGGAGAGAGACTTGAGGAGAAAATAGAGAATGGGTTACAGCAGTTCAGAGATTTCAGTGAAAGGGATGTAAAAGCACTGGTTCTTGTTCTACCCTTGAATTTCCTTTTCCCCCATGAACATCAGTCCAATCACATGGCCTCCCCTGTCAGGGTCCTGTAGCCCATCAAATGGGCTATCCCTTCAGGGTCCTTGTAGTCCATCACATGGGCATCCCCTGTCAGGTCTTGTAGCTCCATCAACATGGGCTATCCCTGTCAGGTCCTTGTTAGCTCCATCAACAGGGGCTATCCCTGTAGGTCCTTGTAGCTTCCAATCAACATGGGCTATCCCCTGTCAGGGTCCTTGTAGCTCCAATCAACATGGGCTATCCCCTGTCAGGGTCCTTGTAGCTGCCAATCAACATGGGCTATCCCCTGTCAGGGTCCTTGTAGCTCCAATCAACATGGGCTATCCCTGTCAGGGTCCTTGTACTCAATCAACATGGGCTATCCCTGTCAGGGTCTGTAGCTCCAATCACATGGGCTCCCCTGTCAGGGTCCTTTGTAGCTCCAATCACATGGGCTATCCTGTCAGGGTCCTTGTAGCTCCAATCAACATGGGCTATCCCCTGTCAGGGTCCTTGTAGCTCCAATCAACATGGGCATCCCTGCGGGTCCTTGTAGCTCCAATCAACATGGGCTATCCCCTGTCAGGGTCCTTGTAGCTCCAATCAACATGGGCTATCCCCTGTCAGGGTCTTGTAGTCCAATCAACATGGGCTATCCCTGTCAGGGTCCTTGTAGCTCCAATCAACATGGGCTATCCCTGTCAGGGTCCTTTTAGCTCCAATCAACATGGGCTATCCCCTGTCAGGGTCTTGTAGCTCCAATCAACATGGGCTATCCCTGTCAGGGTCTTGTAGCTCAATCACATGGGCTATCCCCTGTCAGGGTCCTTGTAGCTCCAATCAACATGGGCTATCCCCTGTCAGGGTCCTTGTAAGTCCAATCAACATGGCTATCCCCTGAGGGTCTTGTAGCTCCAATCAAGGCTATCCCTGTCAGGGTCCTGGTAGCTCCAATAACATGGGCTATCCCTGTCAGGTGTCCTTGTAGCTCCAATCAACATGGGCTATCCCTGTCAGGGTCCTTGTAGCTCCAATCAACATGGGCTATCCCCTGTCAGGGTCCTTGTAGCTACCAAATCAACATGGGCTATCCCCTGTCAGGGTCCTTGTAGCTCAATCAAACATGGCTATCCCCTGTCGGGTCCTTGTAGCTCCAATCAACATGGGCTCATCCCTGTCAGGGTCCTTGTAGCTCCAATCAACATGGGCTATCCCCTGTCAGGGTCCTTGTAGCTCCAATCAAACATGGGCTCATCCCCTGTCAGGGTCCTTGTAGCTCCAATCAACATGGGCTATCCCCTGTCAGGGTCCTTGTAGCCTCCAATCAACATGGGCTATCCCCTGTCAGGGTCCTTGTAGCTCCAATCAAACATGGGCTATCCCCTGTCAGGGTCCTTGTAGCTCCAATCAACATGGGCTATCCTGTCAGGGTCCTTGTAGCTCCAATCAACATGGGGCTATCCCCTGTCAGGGTCCTTGTAGCTCCAATCAACATGGGCTATCCCTGTCAGGGTCCTTGTAGTCCAATCACATGGGCTTTATCCTCTGTCAGGGCCTTGTAGGCTCCAATCAAACACGGGCTTA
>NW_019952778.1:6736-9454 GCF_002910315.2 Salvelinus sp. IW2-2015
AATAATTAGAGCAAGAAAAACAAAAGGTACAAAAAAGGTGCAATGGGGACATCTAGTGACCAAAACCCGAACAGTCTTGGCCAAAACCTGACACCATTCTTCTCTAATTAAACATCTCACCATCATTTCTGAATTCCACTTGTAAAGTGGTCAGTAGGCTACAGTAAYCTACTTCAGAGGGGGRGGGGCAGGTAGCCTGATCCAACATCATGTCAACTCGGAAGTTCAAAGACATTTAAAGTTCCTCTGTAGAAGCCGCTCCTCCGTAGGTATAATTCAGTGGGGACCTAATTCAGACAACGCATGTTATAACAAGAGGCCCCGTGCTTCTTCCTCCGTTCTGTCTCCTCAACCTCAACATGTCAGTTGACTGGCAGCAGTTTGTGTGGTTTTTTGTTGGTCTTTCAGTGAGATTAAACCATGCAGATACGGCCAAATTACAATTTGCTCTTAACGACTTTCCGTTAAATTAAATCGCCTACCCGCTTCACAGCAAGCTGCTCTATCCGCACTGATCGGTGAAGTCATTAAATGTAAAACATTTCAGAGGTTGAAAAAGGAACAGAAAGGATCGATATAAACCGTTACGTATTTTGGTTTGAAACCGTTTCAGAACTTCATTTTGTTGGACGGAGAAGTGTAACGGAAACGGTTTTCTTCAGAATGAAACGTGTGGAAATTCCCTTCGGGTTCCGTAATAAGTGTCAACGAACTACACCACAGCAGGTCAAAGGTTGAATTGAATTAAAAACAAGACAGTACAGGCATGAAACAGGAACAAAACATTTTGAAAACGGAATAAAAATGTTTCGCTACGTTTTACTCAACAGAATACAAAATCAAAATGCCATGAATTCCTTTGGAGCGAAAAGCCCAGTCCAACACCAAACTGTCTCCAACCTATAATGATGGTATAAAACAGAACTGTTTGTGGCACAAACAAACACATGCCTTTTTCAGTATTTTACGACGCATAATTATGGTTTGGTTGTGTGTGTGTTTGTGTGAGTGTGTGTGTGTTTGTGTGAGTGTGTGAGTGTGTGTGTGTGCCTTTGGTCTACTCACTGCTCACTAGCATGTGTGTCTGATTATGACACCGCAATTACTCATGGTTTATCTCTCTCTATCCCTTTTGTGTCTCCATCCCCCCATCTCTCTCGTTCTCTCTCCATCCCTCCATCTCTCTCGTTCTCTCTCCATCCCTCCATCTCTCTCGTTCTCTCTCCATCTCTCTTTCGTTCTTCTCTTCCAACTGATCCTAAGCACAGCGATCTCGAGGCGAACTCTAACACGATCTTGCACCATGTCATGTTCCGAGCGGTTCATTGTCTCCCTCCTGCACCTTTTCGCGCGCTCCCCATCTCTCTCGTTCTCTTCTCCATCTCCCCATCTCTTCTCGTTCTCTCTCCATCCCTCCATCTCTCTCGTTCTCTCTCCATCTCTCCATCTCTCTCATTCTCTCTCCATCCCTCCATCTCTCTTGTTCCTCTCTCCATCCCTCCATCTCTCTCGTTCTCTCTCCATCCCCTCCACTCTTCTCGTTCTCTCTCCAGTCCCTCCATCTCTCTCGTGTCTCTCTCCATCTCCCATCTCTCGTTCTCTCTCCACTCCCCATCTCTCTCGTTTCTCTTCCATCTCTCCATCTCTCTCGTTCTCTCTCCATCCCTCCATCTCTCCATCTCCCCAATCTCTCGTTCTCTCTCATCTCCCCTCTCTCTCGTTCTCTCTCCATCCCTCCATCTCTCTTGTTCTCTTCTCCATCCCTCCATCTCTCTCGTTCTCCTCTCCATCTCTCTCGTTCTCGTCTCCATCCCTCCATCTCTCTCGTTCTCTTCTCCATCCCTCCATCTATCTCGTTCTCTCTCCATCCCTCCATCTCTCTCGTTCTCTCTCCATCCCTCCATCTCTCTCGTTCTCTCTCCATCCTCCATCTAATCTTGTTCTCTCTCCATCCCTCGCATCTCTCTCGTTCTCTCTCCATCCCTCCATCTATCTCGTTCTCCTCTCCATCTATCTTGTTCTCTCTCCCATCCCTCCATCTCGCTCGTTCTCTCTCCATCACTCCCATCTTCCTGTTCTCTCTCCATCCCTCATCTGTCTCTCCATCCCTCCATCTCTCTCGTTCTCTCTCCATCCTTCCATCTCTCTCGTTCTCTCTCCATCCTCCATCTATCTTGTTCTCCTCCATCACTCCATCTCTCTCGTTCTCTCTCCATCCTCCATCTGTCTCTCCATCCGTCCTCTCTCTCTGTTCTCTCTCCATCCTTCCATCTCTCTCGGTCTCTCTCCATCTCTTTTCACCATGTTCTCTTTTTGACTGCCACTCTCCCTATCTTTAGTTTGACTATCCCTCTGTCCTAACCCCCCCTGTATCTCTCTTCCCTCTCTCTTCCTCCCTCTCTTTCTCTCTCTCACTTATATTTAAATTTAATTCAATTCAAGGGGGCTTTATTGGCACTGGGAAACATAGTGTAACAATTGCCAAAGCAAGTGAAGTAGATAATAAACAAAAGTGAAATAAACAATAAAAGTGACAGTAAAACATTACACAAGTTTCGTCCTCTCTCTCTCTCCTCTCTCTTCTCTCTCTCTCTCTCTCTCTCTCTCTCTGCTCTCTCTCTCTCTCTCTCTCTCTCTCTCTCTCTCTCTCTCTCTCTCTCTCTCTCTCTCACTCCCTTTCCCTTTCCTTCCCCCTTACTCCATCCTCTCTCTTCGTTC
>NW_019952779.1:0-3234 GCF_002910315.2 Salvelinus sp. IW2-2015
CACTAGGAGATGAACAAACACTGTCCACTAGGAGATAGAACGACACACTGTTCCACATATGGAGTTAGAAACTGCCAAGAAGGTAAAACAGAACACCTGTCCACTAGGAGGGTAGAACAGAACACTGTCCCACTAGGAGGTAGAAAGAATCACGGAACACTAGAAGTACGAACACGTCCACGTAGATGAGAAAACTAGAACACTTGTCCACTAGGAGATAGAACAAGAACAATGATCCACTAGGAGATAGAACAGAAACGCACGAACACTGTCCACTAGAGATAGAACAGAACACGTCCAACTAAGGAGTAGAAGAACAAACACTGTCCACTAGGAGATAGAACATAAACACGGTCCACTAGGTAGAGTAAGAAACAAGAAACACTGTCCACTAGGAGATAGAACAGAACACTGTCCACTAGGAGATAGGAACAGAACACTGGTCCACTAGGAGATAGAAACAGAACACTTGTCCACTAAGAGTAGAAGAAACGCCACTAGGAGAAGAACAGAACACTGTCCACTAGGAGATAGAACAGAAACACTGTCCACTAGGAGATATGAACAGAACACTGTCCACTAGGAGATAGAACAAGAACCACTGTCCACTAGGAGATAGAACAGAACACTGTCCACAGGAGGTAGAACAGAACACTGTCCACTAGGAGATAGAACAGAACACTTTGTCCACTAGGTGAGTAGAACAGAACACTGTCCACTAGGAGATAGGAACAGAACACGTCCACTAGAGAATAGAACAGAACACTGTCCACTATGAGATAGAACAGAACCACTGTCCACTAGGAGACTAGAACAGAACAGCGTCCACTAGGAGATAGAACAGACAACTGTTCCACTAGGAGATAAGAACAGAACACTGTCCACTAGGAGTATGGAACAAACACTGTCCACTAGGAGGATAGAACAGAACACTGTCCACTAGGAGATAAGAACAGAACACTGTCCACTAGGAGATAGAACAGAAACACTGTCACTAGGAGATAGAACAGAACACTGTCCACTAGGAGGTAGAACAGAACACTGTCCACTAGGAGGTAGAACAGAACACTGTCACACTTAGGAGACTAGACACGAGAACACTTCCACTAGAGTAGATAGAACAGAACACTGTCCCACTAGGAGATAGAAACAGAAACACTGTCCACTATGAACGAAATGTCCTAGGAAGAACAGAACACACCCTGTTCCACTAGGAGATAGAACAGAACAATGTCCACTAGGAGATAGAACAGAACAAGCTGTCCACTAGAGATAGAACAGAAACATGTCCACTAGGAGATAGAACAGAACATGTCCACAGAGATAGAAAGAAATGCACTAGAGATGAACACACCTAGGAGGTAGAACAGAAAACTGTCCACTGGATACGAACAGGGTAGAGTCAGAACACTTCACCTAGATAAACAGACTGTCCACTAGGAGATAGAACAGAATCCATGGAGTGGACATGTCCACTAGGAGATAGAACAGAACACTGTCAACTAGGGGAACAGAACTGTCCCCTGGAGGAGACATGTCACGTAGACAAACACTGTCCACTAGGAGATAGAACAAGCACGTCACTAGGTGACGCACTTAGTAGGATAGAACAGAAACCACTAAGTAGACAGACACACTAGGAGATAGAACGAACACTGTCCACTAGGAGGATAGAAAACGACACTGTCCCACTAGGAGCATTAGAACAGAACTGTCCACTAGGAGATTAGACAGAACACTGTCCACTAGGAGAAAACAGAACACTGATCACTAGGAGGTCAGAAAAGAACATGTAACTAGGGTAAACAACATGTCCACTAGGAGATAGAACAGAACACTGTCCATTAAGGAGATAGAACAGAAACATGTCCACATAGGAGATAAACAGCATCACTGAGAAACGAACACGTCCACTAGGAGAGTTAGAACAGAACACTGTCCCACTAGGAATAGAACCAGGAACACTGTCCACTAGGAGATAGACACCAAGAACCCTGTCCCACTAGGAGGGAGAAAACAGAACACTGTCCACTAGGAGTAAGAAACAGAACACTGTTCCACTAGGAGGTCTAGGAGATAGAACAGAACACTGTCCACTAGGAGATAGAACAGAACACTGTCCACTAGGAGATAGAACAGAACACTGTCCACTAGGAGATAGAACACAACACTGTCCACTAGGAGGTAGAACAGAACACTGCCCACCTGGGAGTGGACTGCAGCTGATGTTTTCAGGCTCCACTTGGGAGTGGATAACAGCACTGTATCTGTGACCAACCGATGTATATCTGTATTCCCAGTCATGTGAAATCCAGAGATTAGGACCTAATGAATTTATTTCAATTGACTGATTTCATTAAATGAACTGTAACTCAGTAAAATCTTTGAAATTGTTGCATGTTGCGTTTATATATATTTTTCAATGTAATTCCACACATATACTGTTAGTAAAGACCAGATTAAATGGAAAATAGTCTGACGGGTGAGAATATTATCAAGTGCTTGTCAAATTATGAATGAGAGACTGATGAAGTGTGTGTGTAGCCTGCACAAGAAACAAAGCAAGCCACATGTTCCCTCGGAAATTGTTCTGGAAAAATATCCTTTTTGTATTTTATTCAGCTATGTTCAATTGTGTTGTTCTTACTATAAAATAATATAAAATAAGCAGATTTTGCCTGTCAAATTAACTTGTGTAGCCCACAGCCATATAGCATAGCCAGATCAGATGCTGTTCTGTTCTTCTGAAATAGGCAACATTTTCTTCATATCATAATGTTTCTTTAGACCTGCCTAAAACACATCATGGATTTATTGTGACGTAGGTATTGGTGGCTTTATTCAATTATTTTTATATTATATATCTATATTTTATATATCTATATATATTTTTAAATATAGATGTTCCAAAGGTCTCATCAGTGGCTTGTAGGCTATGCATGGAACCCGGTTTTCTAAACGTGTTTATTGTTGACTAACGGTCAATTACCGTGAGACCGGGCAGATATTTCCATGGCAATCACCGGCTGACAATATGTTATGACCGTCACGTGATCCAGTCACCGGTAGACACTGATCCTAGGTCAGTATCTCATTGTCACCTCTTTTTAAAGGTGCAATATGCAGGAATCGCTCCGCCATTTCTTAGTTGCTAAAATTCTAATAGTTCACCTAATTTCAGTTTATGTGACATAACAATCACTGAGTGTAGAGAATCATTGTACCGTCTAAACC
>NW_019952780.1:0-3232 GCF_002910315.2 Salvelinus sp. IW2-2015
GAGGAACCAGGCTATGAGGGGTGGCCAGTCCTCTTCTGGCTGTGCCGGGTGGAGATTATAACAGAACTATGCCAAGATGTTCAAAATATTCATAAGTGACAAGCATGGTCAAATAATAATCAGGAAAGATCATCAAAGATCATCAAAGGTCAGTGATCAGTTTTATCTATATTTCTGCTTTTTGTGACTCCTCTCTTTGGCTGGAAAAATGGCTGTGTTTGTCTGTGAATAGGCACTAAACCTAACATAATCGTTTGTTTTGCTTTCGTCGTAAAGCCTATTTGAAATCGGACACTGTGGCTGGATTTACAACAAGTGTATCTTTAAAATGGTGTAAAATACATGTATGTTTGAGGAATTTTAATTATGGGATTTCTGTTGTTTTGAATTTGGCGCCCTGCAGTTTCACTAGCTGTTGAAGAGGTGAGACGCTACCGTCCCACATACCCTAGAGAGGTTAACCCATGTGTGGTGTGTGTGTGTCTGACTCTCGTACCTGGGCCTGATGCATCTATATAAACTCAACAAAAAATGTAATGTCCTCTCACTGTCAACTGAATTTCATTTCAGCAAACTTAACATGTGTAAACATTTGCATGAACATATCAAGATTCAACAACTGAGACACAAACTTAACAAGTTCCATAGACATGTGACTAACAAAAATGGAAAAATATGTCCCTGAACAAAGGGGGATCAAAATCAAAAGTAGTCAGTATCTGGTGTCGCCACCAGCTGCATTACGTACGGCAGTGCATCTCCTCCTCATGGACTGCACCAGATTTGCCAGTTCTTGCTGTGAGATGTTACCCCACTCTTCCACCAAGGCACCTGCAAGTTCCTGGACATTTCTGGGTGGAATGGCCCTAGCCCTCACCCTCCGATCCAACAGGTCCCAGACGTACTCAATGGGATTGAGATCCGGGCTCTTCGCTTGCCATGGCAGAACACTGACATTCCTGTCTTGTAGGAAATCACACACAGAATGAGCAGTATGGCTGGTGGCATTGTCATGCTGGAAGGTCATGTCAGGACGAGCCTGTAGGAAGGGTACATGAGGAAGGAGGATGTCTTCCCTGTAACATACAGCGTTGAGATTGCCTGCAATGACAACAAGCTCAGTCCGATGGTGCTGTGTCACACCGCCCCAGACCATGACGGACCCTCCACCTCCAAATCGATCCCCCTCCAGAGTACAGGCCTCGGTGTAACGCTCATTATTTCGACGATATACACGAATCCGACCATCACCCCTGGTGAGACAAAACTGCGACTCGTCAGTGAAGAGCGCTTTTTGTCAGTCCTGTCTGGTCCAGCGACGGTGGGTTTGTGCCCATATGCAATGTTTGTTGCTGGTGATGTCTGGTGAGGACCTGCCTTACAACAGGCCTACAAGCCCTCAGTTCAGCCACTCTCAGCCTATTGCGGACAGTCTGAGCACTCATGGAGGGATTGTGCATTCCTGTTGTAACTCGGGCAGTTGTTGTTGCCATCCTGTACCTGTCCCGTAGGTGTGATGTTCGGATGTACCGATCCTGTGCAGGTGTTGTTACACGTGGTCTGCCAATGCGAGGACGATCAGCTGTCCGTCCTGTCTCCCTGTAGCACTGTCTTTGGCGTCTCACAGTACGGACATTGCAATGTATTGCCCTGGCCACATCTGCAGTCCTCATGCCTCCTTGCAGCATGCCTAAGGCACGTTCACGCAGATGAGCAGGGACCCTGGGCATCTTTCTTTTGGTGTTTTTCAGAGTCAGTAGAAAGGCCTCTTTAGTGTCCTAACTTTTCATAACTGTGACCTTAATTGCCTACCTTCTGTAAGCTGTTAGTGTCTTAGCGACCGTTCCACAGGTGCAGGTTCTTTTGTTTGTTTGTTTATGGTTCATTGAACAAGCATGGGAAGCAGTGTTTAAACTCTTTACAATGAAAATTTGTGAAGTTATTTGAATTTTTGTGAATTATCTTTGAAAAACAGTGTCCTGAAAAATTGACATTTCTTTTTTTGGTGAGTTTGTGTGAGTGAGATGTTAGTAAAATTCCTGAACTAAGTGTTTTCATCGTTCTAGGTAGCAGCAAGAAGTGCTACGATGTGTGTGGACCCAAGAAGGATAGGAAGACAGGTGCAAGAAATACATTTGCAACACACACACAGTAAAACTCTGTCCCTCATGTGGTGTGTAGACCGGCCTTAGTTTGTGTTCAATGGGGCTCATTCATCATTTCCCTAAAATAGTGTATGTAAAATGTGTCCCTCCTGTAACGGCTCTCGTTTGTAGAATGAAGAGTGGACCAAGGCGCAGCGTGGTAGGCGTACATCGTCTTTTTATTGATGACACCAAAACAAAATAACAAAGACAAAAAACGAAAGCGAACAGTTCTGTCAGACACAAAACAGAAAACAGTATCCAAACAAATAATGACAACTTATATATATCCCATCAGAGACAAACGATAGCAGCTGCCTCTGATTTGAACCACAACTCGGCTAAACAACAAAGAAAATAGAAAACCAGACTTTCCACACCGAGGACCACACCCTGACCATATACAAACATAGAGAATAATAAAGGATCCTCTAAGGTCCAGGGCGTGACACCTCCAATTGTTAGTTCAAGAGAATAACATCAATACTGACCTTGAAAAACTTGTTTATTATATTTCCAAGATAAAACATGATTACCAACCATGTCTTGATTAAATTGAAAATGTACGTATTCATTAATATATATTTTTTTAAACGAATAGCGTTTTATTGATAAATGGTGATCTAGCAGAGGTACCTATGGCAGTAATATTAACCATAAATGCCTGTCTAATTCAATTGATATAAGTCAACATCTAAGTATTTTATTACAATGTCTTTTACCACAGACCCAAGTGCTGTTGGTCCAGTCAGCCGTGAACATTGGGTGTGAATAGCAAAAATGTGAACACCACACAAGCGGGTTCCTTCAACAGCAAAACCAACTGTATTGGTAGACAAATCAGTGAGGACAGGAAGCAGTGGAACCTGAAAAAAGCTATTTAATAATCATTAATTAGGATTAAAACCAGGCGAGAGTAAAGTCCTGAACACCGAACTAAAGTCAACAGGTGAGAGTAACCACTCACAGGAGAGGAGAAAAGAAGTTCTTGGATTTCACGGCCAGTTATGCAGCTCCCTCTCTGCGGCTCAGTAATTTGAGAGTAGTTTAGTTGGATGTGCAGAAACAAACTTGGAGCGCAAACAAAA
>NW_019952781.1:0-3232 GCF_002910315.2 Salvelinus sp. IW2-2015
GGGGGGGGGCTGCAGTGAGATCGCCCCCCCCAAAAAATTGTATAGGACAATATACAAACGTTTTTGAGAAAGATAATTGGAAAAAATTTATTGAGTAAATGTATTGATGCCTTTTCATTTTGAAATTAATTGAAGGTTATTTGTTGATGTAAAAATCTAAATTGACTGATTTTAAGGTTGTGTCATCTGATTTGGGGTGGCAAGAAATTATTGGGGGGAAAATGGGGTCCCCAGAAATACTGGCGGATAAAATGGGATCCCTGCTGAAAAAGTTTGTATAACACTTGTAATTGATCCACACTGAACAGCAGTCTACATACCAGTCGGCCATCTAATTTGTTGGTCCTCAAGTGTGTTCACACGCTCACAAAAGGAAAAGAAGATCCTATGAATGTTTCCTTTTTCCAGGCGGAAACTGGTAGACACAGAGCGATAGCTGAGGCGCTTGGAGAGGAGGGTGAGGGACAGGAGAACGGTGTGGGATAAGGATAAGCGGGCACGTCCTGCCATACGGCTCTGATTGTATCTTGAGTTTGAATTCTGGAGGAGATCCGTAATGTACTGAGAGATGAAAAGTAACATAAATCAGATCTGTGCACAGCAAATGAAGCAAATGGTGTCATCTCAAATCTGCATTAGTGTGGGGATGGAAAAATAGATCAAGCCACAACAATGAAGAAAAGTAGGCCTACTGAAGGCTACCTGAACTGCAGCGTTTTCCTCAGCATCAGTTAACTGTTGAGATTCAGACTCCTCTTCTACATCAGAAAGTGTTGTAAGTTCTGTTGTTGACCGAATTTGGTTTTTCTGTTGAGGTTCTTCCACCAGCTGAGACAGTTGAAGGTAGATTGGTCCAGGCTGGTCCTGGACCTTTGCTAGGAGGTCAGCTTCCAGAATTTCTTCCACTGCTCGGTCCAATCGTTGCTCCAGTTCGTCTTGAGAAAGAGGCTCCCATTCACGCTGCATCATTTCGAGCACAGCTCGACCAGCCGACTCAACATAATTATTATCCATGCGTGTGCGTGGTGCTGAGCGCAGTGGAAAAGGTTTGATAGNCTGCATCATTTCGAGCACAGCTCGACCAGCCGACTCAACATAATTATTATCCATGCGTGTGCGTGGTGCTGAGCGCAGTGGAAAAGGTTTGATAGAGGACCACCGAAACGGTAACGTTATCCTGAATACCGTATTTAATATTTTATTTGTTTTGCTGATTCACTCCTTTAAATAGTTTATGGATAATGCCATGATTGTTCAGAACTTGGTCTGCCAACACACTAAATTACAGGCTAGCTAGCGATCTAAAATGTATAATACAGGGTAATTTATTATCACAGACACTGGTAACTATAAATTGGCTATTGCGTTATATCTAAGTAGCTTGCTAATCCACTATGTCCTCCTCAGTTATTGTGTAGATTGCTAAAGTTAGATAACCGACACCTGAGATGCAAATAAATTAGATAGCTAAATATTTGTTCTGTCTAGCTAGCTAGCTCTCATCCATCCTGCTAAAAACAAAAATATAATCTTCTTCTTCTTTAAGGTTTTATGGCAGACTACACCTATTGGTGTATTTCCGCCATCTACTGTACGGGGTCGTCTTTCATATTATTGCAGTACGAACTATTGCGGTGGTGGAAAAGTACTCAATTGTCATACTTGAGTAAAAGTAGAGATATCTTAATAGAAAATGACTAAAAGTGAAAGTCACCCAGTAAAATACTACAAAAGTATTTGGTTTTATATATACTTACGTATCAAAAGTAAATGGATTTGCTAAAATGTACTTAAGTATCACAAGTAAAAGTATCAATTATTTAAACTTCCTTATATTAAGAAAACCAGATGGCACAATTTTTATTGGCAGATAGCCAGGGGCACACTCCAACACTCAGACATAATTTACAAACGAATAATTTGTGTTTAGTGAGTCAGCCAGATCAGAGGCAGTAGGAATGACCAGGGATGTTCCCTTGATAAGTGTGTGAATTGGACCATTTTCGCATCAAAATGTAAAAAKAACTTTTGGGTGTCAGGGAAATTGTATGGAGTAAAAAGTACATTATATTTGATTTAGGAATGTAGCAAGGTAAAAGTTGCCAAAAATATAAATAGTACAGATACCCCCCCCCAAAAACAACTTAAGTAGCACTTTCAAGTATTTTTACTTAAGTACTTGACACCACTGGGTACGAAAACAAATGCTATAGGTGCATGCTGCCACCTGTTTTGGCTGTATCAGCCCAAATAACTGCCAATGCCCATCCCTACAGGCTCTGGGAAATATCTTCTGCTGTAGCTAGCGTAATACAGTAAAAAAGGGCAAGACATCACCCTCTTTTGGCGGTAGTATAATACCCTATCATAAAATCCTGAACATTTCCTAATTTTACTGCTGAAMASATTTTATTTCACCATATGAATGACAAAGTGAATGGCACAAAAGCATTTCACAGAATAGTGTGCATTAACGAAAGCAATAACAATACCACACAGGGGCTGACAAATGTATTGTTTGTATGTCAACAAAAGGACTTTGTGGTTGTTCTGTTTTTAAAAGAGCATGTTGGCAAACTATTTCCATCATGTTTTAAGAGAATGACAACCACAAGTCAGATTGTTGACTCTGAGACAGTAATTTGTAACTTTGTTTATCACAAAAGATGAGTGGACCACCGAAACGATAGAGGACCACCGAAAATATGCTAAACAYCGTATTTACTGATGTTTAGTTAATTCACTCATTTAAATATAGTTGATGCAAAATGCCATGCTTGTTCAGCCAACACACCAAATTACAGGCTAGCTAGCCATCTAAACATTTTACCAAGGTCATTTATTAACAAATATTAAGGTAAATAATAAATTGGCTATTATTGTGTTATAGCTAACTCGCTAATCCACTTCATCCTCAATTGTGTAGATTAAAGTTATCTACCTGACCCTTTATCCAAATAAATGAGCTAGCTAGATATTTTTTGACTAGCTCTCATCCAGCCTGCTACAAACACATTCTCCTGCTGTAGCTAGTTTAATAGATTAAGCAAGTGCAAGAGCTCACCTCTTTCTGGCTGTAGTATAACACTACCATACAATCCTGGCAATCTCAAATTTCACTGAACTGATTTTATTTCACCATATGAATGACAAATACCAAGTAAAGTGAATGGCACAAAAGCATTTCACAGAGTCCATTAACAATATACCACACAGGAGGTGACAAAGAAAA
>NW_019952782.1:0-1544 GCF_002910315.2 Salvelinus sp. IW2-2015
AACGTCTAGGAGACGGATTCACACTGTAGGTTAGACGCTCCCCGTCAGATCATGAGTCTAGGAGACGGATTCACACTGTAG
The DNA here is from genome assembly GCF_002910315.2 of Salvelinus sp. IW2-2015. Classification (NCBI taxonomy): domain Eukaryota; kingdom Metazoa; phylum Chordata; class Actinopteri; order Salmoniformes; family Salmonidae; genus Salvelinus; species Salvelinus sp. IW2-2015. The sequence goes on from NW_019952782.1 coordinate 82, forward strand.
TGACGTTCCCCGTCAGATCAGAGTCTAGGAGACGGATTCACGACGTTGATACAGTGAGCGTCCATGCCAACGTCAGATCAGAGTCTAGGAGACGGATTCACACGAACGTGAGTTGACGTCCCCGTCAGATCAGAGTCTAGAGTACGGAGTTACCACTTTGTAGTGACGTCAACCGTCAGATCAGAGTCTAGGAGACGGATTCTAACTTAGACAGCAGATATCACACCTTCAGTCTCCACTGTGATGGCTGTTCTATGAGCCCACAGTGGGCACACACACACACAAACACGCACACACACACACACACACAAACACGCGCACACACGCGCACACACGCACACACAAACACGCGCACACACACACACAAACACGCACACACACACACACACACGTTGAATGACAGGGAGCTAATGTGTTTGTCTGTCAGTAGAGCTGGGTACATATAACACCCTATCGGTCCACTGGTTAGATCACCAGGCCCATAAGGTTCTGGTGAACGTAGCATACTATGTAGGGAATAAGGTGCTGTTTGGGATATGGACTTAGAGACCGATGGGAGAGTGGAAGAGCTATCCTGAAGACCTGGGTGTGACCTGTCGTATTCAATGGATGTGGTTTAATGGTCCTTGTCAATGACTGTCACCTACTGTATTCCTCCATGGATCTGATTCTAACCACATTGGGGCCTTTCTGGTGTATTATATGGCTAAATACAGTTTAAACCGGCTACATTGTAAATACACGTTCATAAGTCTAGCTTAGCTTCAAAACGAGTTAACTCTTAGTCCTGTGTCGTAACAGTGTAATAACACGGTTATTTAACATGTCGTTACATACGAATGTAGTAACTACTCTACAACTGTCATGGAGTTGAGATGGGTTTTGTTGTTACACGAGTAAAAATTGTAGCCTCCTTAAACCAGACAGATGTTTGCGAGATCAAATTCTGTTTCACGTACCACAAGTGAAGTGAAACAAATTGTGAGTGCGGTGGTCCGTCTGGGTTTTCACGGAGGCTATAAAGATGGTTCCTCGTTCTACGACAGCGTGGACCCACAGTACCACAGCAGTTGATGTCTGACAGCCAGTAGTTTCCCAACGTCTCAGTCGTCTCGGCTGAGACGGATCAAATAGGCAGTCAGACGATCCGTGCGTGCCAAGGCTGACCCCTCAACAAGACGGTGTTAGTACCAGTCTTGTACTGCCGTGCTCTGCTCTGTCTAAACTCAACCAGGGCTTGTAACACTTGAATCCAGGGCCATGACTCAGCAAAATGGCCAACTAATTGGAATGTAATTGGGTGTGTCCCCTGTGAATAAGCGTGTTTGTAACGAGAGTCTGTAATGACAGTTGGGAAGCAAGTTCAGGGAGTGAGTGTTTTAATAATATAAATGGAACATAATACAAAGCAAGAACCACTAACAGCACACAGACAGGAAACACTAACAGCACACAGACAGGAA
>NW_019952782.1:1821-5052 GCF_002910315.2 Salvelinus sp. IW2-2015
CCTATTATCTCAATATTGGCAAGGCAGGAGATGTTTGGTTAAAGAAGAAAAGGTAGATTGGGGTGTAGGGAGAAGGAAGAGAGTGAACGAGGAGCGGGAAGGGAAAAGAAGAGAGAGGGAACAAGCCAGGGCCTTCATTGGCACAACAAAGCTGCTCTGTCCCTGCTCAGCCCCAGCCGGGTGGGGAGGGCTCACAGGAAAGGCCCTGGCTCCGGCCCGGCCTGCCTGAACAGGCTCCACATTGACTCCTCTTGGCAGCGGGGAGCTGAGGCTCTGGCCACCACCACAGAGCAGGGGTCAGGATTGAATAACCAATTATACAACAGACACCGACAGAGTTTATCTACGCTTTGCAAACTGCCCAAACACTAACATTTTGAGGTGGAGGGAGGGAAGAAGGGAGGGAAGGAGGGAGGGAAGAAGGGAGGGATGGAGGGAGGGGTGGTTGGTTCGGCACCCAGATGTCATTTCGTCTCTGCGTAGACACACACACAGCGTGTAAATTCACACACATTTATACACACACACACCACAACGCAGTGCAGGGCCGTGCTCCATTGGTGTGCCACAGTGCGAGAGTTTGGAGGTGACCCGTAGTGATACAGGCCTTAAGGGAGGCCTCAGCGTTGGTATTACCTACACTAGTAAATGAGGACAGGACACACACCTCGGTGTAATGTAGACAGGACACACACACACACCTCAGAATAATGGAGTAACCATTCTGTTCAAAATCATATGTATTAAATAAATGACTTCATGTTTCCTTTCTGCTCAGTTGACAAACATAAAACAATTCATTAACGTGATGAATTATTATAACAAACTGAATATTGAACAAAGATCAGGTTTTAAATCATAAAAAGCATCCCAAGGCCCGTACTCCCAACCAAAATGTGATTTGATGTAAAACAGTCCAGACTCTTCCCTCTCGGTGGACGAAGCCACAACACACATTCAATTATTATGATARGMTTGATGATCAATTCATGTCGTGGTTGTGGTGTGTCCTGAGGTTCAGTGCATTCTGATAGTCTCTCTAAAGTTCAATCGTTCCAGTGCTCYGTGCTGCTGCCAAATGTACGGAGAAAGACGCACACTGACAAACAACACGCCGTTAGGTTGAGAAGGATAGCGAGGAGCAGACGTGTGAGAGAGGTTTGTTATAAAAGCTTTGTAAAAAACGCCGTGTCTTGCACCTACACAGGTTAGGTACTTAAAAGTTCCATTAAATGTCTGTTGTTTTAGGAAAGCTGCTGCGTTGGCAAAGTTGCAAAAGTGGGGTTTGTGTCAACAGAAGAATTCTCCCCCCCATTCACAGGCAGCACCGTGCGCCCTTCTTCCCCTCTCACCGAACCAGAGAAAGGAAGAAGAGAGGAGGACGAGAGAGAAGAGAGAGAGAGAGTAAAAGTGTCCCAAGTACCTCACGTCAGATGAGTCTACAGTAAGTTGTTCAGATACAGTCCAACTGTACTTCATTAATAACCCGAGACACCAAAGACATCAGCAGGGAACTCGTACGCCGTTTACGACCGACAGGAAACACACAGCTACGTGTTAGAAACCTGCCTTCCAGCTCACACATCACAGCGTGAGAGGAAGCAGACAGCGACTCTAGAAGTCAGACCAAACACCCATGTCCAAATGTTTAATTCTCTCTCTTCTCTCTCTCCTCTCTCTCTCTCTCCTCTTCTCTCTCTCTCTCTTCTCTCTTCTCCTCTCTCTTCTTCGTCCCTTCCAGACATCTCTTCTCTCTCTCGTCATCTCTGTGGTGTGTCCTCCTCTGTGTGTGTGTGTCTTACAGGAGAACCAATCACTACACACCCACAGGTACATATGGCCCAATGATCATGAAGGCGTTGACGAACAGCACACTAAACACGTTGGGCTCGAAACCGAGAGCTCTAGAGATATAATTACCTGTCAAAACACCTTCGACTGCTGAGAGTGTGTACTTGAATTGCTGCTAGAGAAGTGCACACTACCAAGCACACTACCAATTATTAAACTACAGATTTTTATTGTATTTCTTACTATGACATCTCTATTTGATTTATTTTCAAAATAGTAGATTTATATTCAGAAAAATATATATTATAGTATCAGAGATTATAGCAACTATAATAACAACATCCTCTTGGACTGAATATTTATGGTGCGTGCAAAACAGAATGAATCTAACATTTAATTGGATATACATATGCACATTATTGAGATATATCTACCGTCAACAATTTTATGAAATTGAAAATCTATTTCTCTAAAACATTATTTTGTCCTTGATTTCCTCTCTGCATGTTTTGGTAACAGATGGTGTTGTCGGTGCTTATGTCCAATTTGATTTGAACCAAAAACTCGGCCAAATTTACACTGGCACAAATCTCACAGCGCCAAATTCATACTGGCAGATTGAAATAACTGCGTAGAGGGCATGACATTGGGGAAGAAAGACGGAGGACTAAATTGTAATGACATTTGTAAAAGTCGGCAAAACAACAAAAAGGAAAACTTTCTGTCCTAATTGTGATTTATTTTTTACAAGTAGAAAAGTCTGATTTGAGCTTAATTGCAACATGTTTTTCAGGAGACAAACATCTCTCTCTCTTTCTCACACACCCTTGTTTCCTCTACGTGCCTCATTGACAGTAGGTAGCCTAGCGGCAGGTAGCCTAGCGGCAGGTAGCCTAGCGGCAGGTAGCCTAGCGGTTAGAGCGTTGGACTAGTAACCGAAAGGCTGCAAGATCGAATCCCTGAGCTGACAAGGTAAAAATCTGCCGTTCTGCCCCTGAACAAGGCAATTAACCCACTGTTCCCCGGTAGGCTGTCATTGTAAATAAGAATTTGTTCTTAACTGACCTGCCTAGTTAAATAAATAAATAAAATGGACCCCCATTACCATCAGTGGTGTCTAGATAACATCCTGGTATTTGAATTCATTGGAGGATAATTCAGCTGCTCCCTGATAGGCCGTGTTAGAGGACCRTKTTAAGACACAGTTAGGGGAATGATGTATATTATATTATATATAGTTTATAACTTGAGGTGCAATGTGTCTAACAAACTAACCAGAGAATGTATGAATATTGTCAGCAATATAGTCTGCAGTTAATGTGTTCCGTATTTTGAATAGATAGACAGTTGGGTTGATAATGAAATATAACAAAATGTCCTGTTAAATGACACTCCAGCTATAAACCTCTGACTTGACACCACAGCCACAGAAGGGTTAAA
>NW_019952783.1:0-3230 GCF_002910315.2 Salvelinus sp. IW2-2015
GGGGGTGGCAGCATCATGTTGTGTGGGTGCTTTGCTGCAGGAGGGACTGGTGCACTTCACAAAATAGATGGCATCATGAGGGAAGAAAATTATGTGGATATATTGAAGCAACATCTCAAGACATCAGTCAGGAAGTTAAAGCTTGGTTGCAAATGGTTCTTCCATATGGACAATGACCCCAAGCATACTTCCAACGTTGTGGCAAAATGGCTTAAGGACAACAAAGTCAAGGTATTGGAGTGGCCATCCCAAAGCCCTGACCTCAATCCTATAGAAAAGTTATGGGCAGAACTGAAAGATTGTGTGCGAGGAAGGATGCCTACAAACCTGACTCAGTTACACCAGCTCTGTCAGGAGGAATGGGCCAAAATTTACCCAACTTATTGTGGGGAAGCATGTGGAAGGCTACCCGAATCGTTTGACCCAAGTTAAACAATTTGAAGGCAATGCTACCAAATACGAATTGAGTGTATGTAAACATCTGACCCACTGGGAATGTGATGAAAGAATACTATTATTCTGACATTTCACATTCTTAAAATAAAGTGGTGATCCTAACTGACCTAAGACAGGGAGTTTTTACTAGGATTGAATGTCAGGAATTGTGAAAAACTGAGTTTACATGTATTTGGCTGAGGTATATGTAATCTTCCGACTTCAACTGTACTTTCGAAAAACAACCCAGTTGATAAATGTAGAATGTCGTTGCGTTCATGCATTGCTGCCACATTTATATTAATAAAGCACTAGCCTATACATAATGTTGACTTGCAGTTAATCGTATCACTAAATACACTTTCTAACAATACATCACCATTTCAGAGGTAACAATGCACAACCAAAGTGCCAATTTCAGTATGAGCTGGTGGGGACATTTAAGTCCAATCGAAAGCTGGTCTTAGCTGTGAAGCAGTTGGTTATGGCAGTGTTTCCCAAACTCGGTCCTGGGCATATAGCCTACATGGAGGGGTTTTTACACATCCAAAATAATAACAGGAGCTGGCAAAAATAATGTAATAGCTTACATATATTTATTGATAAAAACGGGATGTCCTCTCACTGTTTTGCTGCTGCCTAACTTTATCTTTTAATAAAGCTTTGGTGATAAAGATTTATTTCAAAGCGGTCTCCCGAGCCAAACCTTTTATATAATTTTATTTGCTGGGATATATGTCCTGCAAATAGTTTATGTCAAAGACTGTATAAAAGGTTAGCATTCACAGTAGGATTTTACATGTACTTGTACTTTACATGTAACCTTCGAATTACAGAGGCTCAGTGGGGTTGGAAAATGTTGCCCCTTGTGTTTAATGCCAGTATTACCGAATATCCCGGAATGGCGCAAGTTCGTAATGAAGGTATAACAGTCTGCATACCGCCCAAGCCTAGCTGTTTCCCATGAAAGAAAACTCCATTAAAAGTTCACATGTGAAAAACAAGCACATGTTAAAATCAAATTTGCAGTTTCATATATGAAAAATGTTCACGTGATCGTTACTCAAATGTGAACTTGCAATTCCACATGTGAAAGTTTCACATGTAGGAAAACTCCACATTTACCACAATGTTTGTAAACAAAGTAAATGTAAAACACTATAGCCTAAAAACATGGTTAAAACTATCATTTTTATATCATAGATGGTTAGTACTTGCATCCATAGTGTAGTCTGGGTTGCATTTCTCCAGCCTCATTCCTCAGCTTTTTACAGATACTGTGGTTGGGAAAACAGAGTATTAATGTTTCAATTAGGACTACCGCTTTGAACACCTTTAATAGAAGGGGCAGTATTGAGTAGCTTGGATGAAAGGTGCCCATTGTAAATGGCCAGCTCCTCAGTCTCAGTTGCTAATATATGCATATTATTATTAGTATTGGATAGAAAACTCTAAAGTTTCTAAAACTGTTTGAATTTTGTCTGTGAGATTAACATAACTCATATGGCAGGCAAAAACCTGAGAAGTTCCACTTCCTGTTTGGATTTTTTCTGGGGGTGCCATATTTTCAACCAAGCTCTTATTGAAAATACAGAGAGATATGGATGGGTGTTCACTTCCTACGGCTTCCACTAGATGTCAACAGTCAATAGAACTAAGTCTGATGACTCAAATGTGAAGGGGGGGTCGAAGGAGACAGAATTTAATAATCACCGCCGTGAGGTGACCATGCATTCAACACGCGCGTTCACGTGAGAGGCAGCTCCGTTCCATCTCTCAATTGAAGTCGATTTAATTCTCCGGTTGGAACGTTATTCAGGATGTATGTTAACAACATTCGAAAGATTGATTCAGTACATCGTTTGCCATGTTTCTACTGACTGTAACGGAACGTTTGGACTTTTCGTCACGTTATAGTGGTCGCGCTTTGAGACTTTGGTTAGGGTATTTGGTAAACAATTCGAAAGTAGCTAATTTGACATAAATAACGGACATGAACGAACAAATCAAGCATTTATTGTGGACCTGGGATTCCTAGGACTGCATTCTGATGAATTCATCAAAGGTAAGGAAACATTTATCATGTATTTTCTGGTTTCTGTTGAGTCCAACATGGTGGCTAATCATCTGAGCTCCGTCTCAACTTATTGCATGGTTTATATTTCCGTAAAGTTTTTTTGAAATCTGACACAGCGGTTGCATTAAGGAGAGGTATATCTATAATTCTATGTGTATTACTTGTATTATCATTTATATTTATGTTGAGTATTTCTGTTGAAACGATGTGGCTATGCAAAGTCACCTGATGTTTTTGCAACTAGTGAATCTAACGCCTCAATGTAAACTCAGATTTTTTTATATAAATATGAACTTAATCAAACAAAACATGCATGTATTGTGTAACATGAAGTCCTATGAGTGTCATCTRATGAAAATAATCGAAGGTTAGTGATTAATTTTATCTCTATTATGGTTTTTGTGAAAGCTATCTTTAGCTGGAAAAAATGGCTGTGGTTATTGTGGTTTTGTGGTGACCTAACAATTGTTTGTAGTGCTTTCGCCGAAAAGCCTATTTGAAATGAGACACTTGTGGGATTAACAACAAGATTACCTTTAAAATTATATAAGACACATAAATGTCTGAGGAATTTTAATTTCTGTTTTTTGAATTTGGCGCCCTGCACTTCGACTGGCTGTTGTCATATCGATCCCGTTAACGGGACTGCAGCCATAAGAAGTTATTAATAGAGTAATATTATATGGTGCAAATATTATATAGTGTTATTATATGGTGC
>NW_019952784.1:0-3229 GCF_002910315.2 Salvelinus sp. IW2-2015
TTTGAGATTCTTCAAATAGCCACCCTTTGCCTTGATGACAGCTTTGCACACTCTTGGCATTCTCTCAACCAGCTTCACCTGGAATGTTTTTCCAAAAGTCTTGAAGGAGTTCCCACATATGTTGAGCACTTGTTGGCTGCTTCTCCTTCACTCTGCAGCCCGACTCATCCCAAACCATCTCAATTTGGTTGAGGTTGGGTGATTGTGGAGGCCAGGTCATCTGATGCAGCACTCCATCACTCTCCTTGGTAAAATAGCCCTTAAACAGCCTGAAGGTGTGTTGGGTCATTGTCCTGTTGAAAAACAAATGATAGTCCCACTATGCGAAAACCAGATGGGATGGCGTATCGCTGCAGAATGCTATGTTGGCTAAGTGTGACTTGAATTCTAAATAAATCACAGACAGTGTCCCCAGCAAAGCACCCCCACACCATAACACCACCTTCTTCATGCTTTATGGTGGGAAATACACATGCGGAGATCATCCGTTCACCCACACCGCGTCTCACAAAGACCCACACCGCGTCTCTCCAGATCAAAAGGACAAATATCCACTGGTTTAATGTTCATTGCTCGTCTCTCTTCTTCTTATTGGTGTCCTTTAGTGTGGTTTCTTTGCAGCAATTCGACCATGAAGGCCTGATTCACTCAGTCTCTTCTGAACAGTTGATGTTGAGATGTGTCTGCTACTTGAACTCTGTGAAGCAGAGGCTGGTAACTCTAATGAACTTCTCCCCTGCAGCAGAGGTAACTCTGGGTCTTCCTTTCCTGTGTTGGTCCTCATGAGATCCAGTTTCATCATAGCGCTTGATGGTTTTTGCGACTGCACTTGAAGAAACCTTCAAAGTTCTTGACATTTTCCATACTGACCTGATATACTGATATTGACTGACCTTCATGTCTTAAAGTAATGGACTGTCATTTCTCTTTGCTTATTTGAGCTGTTCTTGCCATAATATGGAGTTGGTCTTTTACCAAATAGGGCTGTCTTCTGTATACCCCCTACCTTGTCACAACACAACTGATTGGCTCAAACGCATTAAAAAGGAAGGAAGGAAATTCCACAAATTAACAAGGCACGCTTGGTAATTGAAATGAATTCCAGGTGACTATCTCATGACGCTGGTTGAGAATGCCAAGAGTGTGCAAAGCGTGGCTATTTGAAGAATCAAATATAATATACACTGCTCAAAAAAATAAAGGGAACACTTAAACAACACAATGTAACTCCAAGTCAATCACACTTCTGTGAAATCAAACTGTCCACTTAGGAAGCAACACTGATTGACAATATATTTCACATGCTGTTGTGCAAATGGAAGACAAAAGGTGGAAATTATAGGCAATTAGCAAGACACCCCCAATAAAGGAGTGRTTCTGCAGGTGGTGACCACAGACCACTTCTCAGTTCCTATGCTTCCTGGCTGATGTTTTGGTCACTTTTGAATGCTGGCGGTGCTCTCACTCTAGTGGTAGCATGAGACGGAGTCTACAACCCACACAAGTGGCTCAGGTAGTGCAGCTCATCCAGGATGGCACATCAATGCGAGCTGTGGCAAGAAGGTTTGCTGTGTCTGTCAGCRTAGTGTCCAGAGCATGGAGGCGCTACCAGGAGACAGGCCAGTACATCAGGAGACGTGGAGGARGCCGTAGGAGGGCAACAACCCAGCAGCAGGACCGCTACCTCCGCCTTTGAGCAGGAAGAGCACTGCCAGAGCCCTGCAAAATGACCTCCAGCAGGCCACAAATGTGCATGTGTCAGCATATGGTCTCACAAGGGCTCTGAGGATCTCATCTCGGTACCTAATGGCAGTCAGGCTACCTCTGGCGAGCACATTTGCACAACAGCATGTGAAATTTATTGTCAATCAGTGTTGCTTCCTAAGTGGACAGTTTGATTTCACAGAAGTGTGATTGACTTGGAGTTACATTGTGTTGTTTAAGTGTTCCCTTTATTTTTTTGAGCAGTGTATATTTTGATTTGTTTAACACTTTTATGGTTACTACATGATTCCATGTGTTATTTCATAGTTTTGATGTCTTCACTATCATTCTACAATGTAGAAAATAGTAAAAATAAAATAAAATAAAAAACCTTGAATGAGTAGGTGTTCTAAAACCTTTGACTGGTAGTGTAGCTCTGGAGTCATTCAGGCGAGAATAAAAAATAAAAAAAATCCCCCAGATAGGCCAGTCGTGTGACAAACTCATCATGCAAGCGGTCAGACAAGAAAACATTAAACTCATCTCTCAATAAAAATAAAAAAACGTGTCAATACTTTGCCCCTTGATAACCAGCGCACTTCTGTATGTTGTAAAAGCGTTACATGGTCGCTGCCCAAATCATAGCATAACGTAGAAAATACACGAGAGTTCAGGGGCTTTGCTTTAACAAAGTTAACCATTTTCACTGTAGTGTCCAAAACGTCTTTCAAGCTGTTGGCAGCAAGAGCCTCTCGGTGGATGCTGTAGTGTACCCAAGTGGAGTTGGGAGCAACTGCTTGCACGCACGTTACTACTCCACTATGTCTCCCTGTCATGGCTTTGGTACCAACACATCTTGACCATCAGAGTCCATTTCATTTCACAAAGCTGTCCAGTACTTTAAAATATCCTCTCATGTTGTCCTGGTTTCCAGTGGTTTGCAGAAGAGGATGTCTTCCTTAATTGACCCCCCATAAACGTAACGGACATATACCAGGAGCTGTGCCAAGCCCGCCACGTCTGTTGACTCATCCAGCTGTAACGCATAGAATTCACTGGCTTGTATGCAAAGCAGTAACTGTTTCAAAACATCTCCTGCCATGTCACTGATGCGTCGTGAAACAGTGTTGTTTGATGAAGGCATTGCCTGTATAGTTTCTTTGGGCCTTTTCCTCCAGCATTGTCCCAGCCATATCCGTGGCAGCAGGAAGTCCTCCACAATAGTATGGGGCTTGCCTGTCCTAGCCACTCGGTAGCTCACCATATGTGACGCTTTTATCCCCTTCTTATTAATGGTATCTGTTGCTTTTATACATTTCTTCTACTCAAAAGTCGTCTTAATTCACCCTCAAAATTCCCGGGGCTTATTTTTCAAATTGTCATGTTTCGTTTCTAAATGTCTGCGGAAGAGTGAAGGTTTCCCGCGAGAGAGTAACGGTTAATGTGATTGGATGTTAATTATTTGACTAGGCTACCTGTATTTGACATTGTGTTGTTATTTCACTGAACACTAGATGGTTTAATT
>NW_019952785.1:0-3229 GCF_002910315.2 Salvelinus sp. IW2-2015
GTACTGAGGTACTAGTATAATACAATAGGGACTAATAGTACTGAAGTACTAGTATAATACAATAGGGACTGATAGTACTGAAGTACTAGTATAATACAATAGGGACTGATAGTACTGAACTACTAGTATAACACAATACCTGTCTCTTATACACATCTAGATGTGTATAAGAGACAGGTACAGGCCTTAGGTACAGTCAACAAGATACAGTCATGTGTAGACGATAGTTGTCATTTGTCTGCTGGACAATGTAGGTACACAGGTCAAAAGCTGTCTCTTATACACATCTAGATGTGTATAAGAGACAGGTAGGTACACAGGTCAAATGGGAGCTATTACCAGTCCACATGAGAAACCAAACAAAAAGTGTTATGACCTCTTCATTATTTCAAAGTTATAATCACTTCAGCCCCCCATAACAAGTCCTCATATGAACCTCAACCAAATGTCTGATTTAAATGGACAGCAAAATATCTACAGCAAAATATTAACTTTTTGTCCTTAGTAGGTTACTGACTGCTAGACCTGTGAATGAGACCTGATGCTGGACTCAACCATTAAACACATGTATACTATCCAACTACTTTATACACATACTACATGAAGTATTAAACAAATTGTGTCTGTCATTAACTACATTATGGCATATCTGTTATGTCTCCCATCGTGAATCCACTACAGAGGTTAAAACCAGTCACTCCCTCACATCTGGCCCAGTCCAGGGTATTTCAGACAGTGAAACTGTTCATCTGCTAGACTGGATGCTGCGGGAGTGAAACTGAGATTTACATAGACAAGGCTGGGTGGTTCTGCTTGTCCCAGAATAGAGCAGCACTGTCACCAGATGTTCACTCTGTTCCCAGGGGGTTGGAGGTAGAGAAGATCTTTTTAATTGATGCCCTTTTAATTCTGTTTGAAAACATGAGAGTAGCTGTAAACTACAATGCTAAATTATGAAAGGAGCTGATTGATATAAATTAGTATGAAATGTGCCGCCTATTCATGTGATAGTGATCACTGGAATCCTACTTAAAATCAACTCCTGGGGTTATATTTAAATCAAAACAAGCTTTATTTAAACTCATAGGCAAGAAGACATGTACAACTTAATCTCAAAATAGTTAATCACACAGCACTTCTGATATTATTCACTATTATACTGTAACATTCAGCTCTTAAACTGTCACGTTCCTGACCTGTTTTCCATGTTTTTGTATGTGTTTAGTTGGTCAGGGCGTGAGTTGGGGTGGGCATTCTATGTTATGTGTTTCTATGTTGGGTTAAATGTGTTGCCTGATATGGTTCTCAATTAGAGGCAGGTGTTTGACGTTTCCTCTGATTGAGAACCATATTAAGGTAGGCTGTTCTCACTCTGATTGTTTGGTGGGTGGTTTGAATCAGAGCTTGCTGTCACAGTGTTTGCCTTGTTGCGCAACCAGACAAACGAGTATGAGCTCTCCATTCGTTTTCCATAGTTCGTGCGTCCATACCTCGTTTCTTGATGATAAGCTTATTACAATTGCTTTCTCACATGTTCAGCCGTCTGAGTTAATCAACAAGATCGTCTTTGTATATGTTGTCATATACTGGGCGCCTTTCCAATTTCACTAACGTCGCGTAACGATCTGCTCCTACGCGAGTAGTTCCAGCGTACCACTGTTCACATTAAATTTCCAATTACTGTCCTTCATTACCTCACTGCTGCTGCTTGCTTGGTCCGATCCAGCCATTCCTCCCGTTCGAGGAGGAGGAATATGACCAACGTTACATTTAACACAAATAACGCGCACACATCTAATGAGCTGGGACGACCTTCTCTACTCCAGGTAAAAATGTCCATGTGGCTTTCTAGATCACTTTACAGTGACTTCTGGCACGGACGTGCGGCTCGCAATCACTTGGTGGTTGTGGTGGTGTCGTGGCTGTGTGTCGGTTGTGCAGTGCCTCTGTGCATGTGCTGCTACTGAAGGATACATCTCTCTCCTCTTTCAGCGAGAAGTGGCAAAGGTGCTTTGCTCAAAGGCGGTGCAGGGGTGGCTGCTTTGTCGGTGCATGGATTGGGCGAGGCGGAGGCCGCATCTTTTCTTCCTTTCTGTGGTGGTCAGTGTGACCTTGTCCCGCTACTTTATACTCCGGCCCGTACCTAGCACATAAGCGCTAAGAACTCACCAATCTGGCCCGTTGGGGGACGAGTAGTTCACTCTCAGCAGGCTAGCTCAGTAATAAGAGCTACATTCTACCAGGCAGATGCTGTTCAGCCATAGAAACGGCATGTAAGGGAAATCAAGGCTATAACTAACTGATGCTGCTTTAGACAGCATTAGGGGAGAGGAGTGGAGATTAAAGCGTATGGCATCTTACATTTGCAATATGGATCACTCACTTGCACAGATTCAGGCACATCAAAGAGCTAACAGCACACCAACTGGTAGGGTGCCAGCTGGTTCTCTGGACACAGAGGGAGTGAAGACTTAGGAACAAGATGCAAGAAAGCACTTAAATCATATGCTCTAAGAGTATGACAGCTATGCATGGTTAATATTTTCATCATGTTTATAATCTGCATGAACATTCCTGGTTCTTATACTACAATTTATGACATATTGCGTGCCAAACTGCTCTCTGCGATTTTGTTTTGACTACAAATATGAACACAGCTCACCCCTCAGAGAGAGTGAATCTCTCACATATAAAAAGTTATCATTTTGTCGAGGAAGCTCTACAACGTATAAGAAGTGAAAGATTTAAACGTTAATCCAACACCTCTTATGTTAGTGTTTAACTATTGTCTCATTTACTAATGAATGCATACAACAAGCTGTATTGCTTATATATATATCATATAAACTAAAATTGATAAGAAATAAAGTTGTGTAGACATTGTGTTAATGTTGTAAAATGACTAATTGCGTTTATGGCAGAAATCCTTCAAGGCAGAACATATGAGCGTGTGTATTGATACAGTAATAATCAAAAGAATTTGTTGTTCTTTAATCACATTTAGATATGCTTATGGTTTATATTGTGCCGAAAAATTAAATCTACAAATCATTGGCTGGTTAATGATCGAAGCAAATGGCTCTACTACTTCAGGCTGACTCCTAGCCACATCTACCCAATTCCCACCAGATTTCTGTCCAGCAAACTCTCTATAAGAAGAGTTATTGTTCTAAAAAAATAAAAATGTGTTTGCTAGGCAAGAAGATGATTTAGGTTCAGAACATACTTC
>NW_019952786.1:0-3229 GCF_002910315.2 Salvelinus sp. IW2-2015
TTTCAGATTTGGTCGGACCAAGCCGTTGAAAGACATGAGCGGCGGGGAGCTTTGTTTGTTTGAGTTCTGTTTGTAGGCTGGAACAACAAAATGGAGTCCGTGTCAGCTTTTCCGAAAGGGGGCGGGGAGGGCCTTATAAGCGTCGCGGAAATTAGTATAACAATGGTCTAGTGTTTTTTCCAGCCCTGGTAGCACAATCGATATGCTGATAGAATTTAGGGAGTTTTTGTTTTTAGATTAGCCTTGTTTAAATCCCCAGCCTTACGATGAATGCAGCCTCAGGGTGTGTGGTTTCCAGTTTACAAAGAGTCAGATAAAGTTCGTTCCGATGTGTCTGCTTGGGGGGGAATATATACGGCTGTGATTATGATTGAAGAGAATTCCCTTGGTAGATAATGCGGTCGACATTTGATACCATGTACTCTTGTAACTGTACATCAAACATATTATCATTAACCTTGACACTCTATATTACATGAGGTTTATGATATACATTAAGAATGTGAAGTGCACATTTGGACACATTTGGACGGATGTTTGGCTTGCTTGGATGATATCAAAGCGTTATTTAAGATCATCCTCAACGTCTCATCTTTCAAAAAACATTGTTCTCTTCATTTACAGTATTTTCCTCACTCAGACAACAATTTTGTTTTGCAAAAGTTTCCCAATTAGTGGAAGGATGGGGGCAACTTCTTGTCCCGCGCAGTGTTCAAGTTCAGAATGTCTGTCAGTCTAAACCCCTACAGAGCTGTGAAGTGGAGACCCTGACCTCTGACCTCAGCATGTTACTGTACAGCCACTGCGTTACAATTTAGGCACTTATCACTTATTTTCAATCCAGTGGAGTACTCCTTTAACTCAAGACCTGGTACAAGTGTAAAGGGCTAAAAATTATTTTAATTCGAAACCATTTAAGATAATTTATTGTAGAAATTACTAATTGAGAATCCTACAAACGTACATGACTGTTCAGTTCACTGTTCACTGTTTACAGGTTGCACAGTTGGAGAAGCTACAATTACAGTTCACTACAAAATCAAAGTTTTTCAGATGTTTTCAGACCTCCAAAGTGATGTTATTAAGTCCAGTGTTCTGCTCTTGTAGCCATCTCTATAACAGTAGTAAATACTCATTTAACTCAACATATGCTGTGAATTTTTCTAACATCAGTAAACAGCAAAATGTTCTCAGTTTATGATATAGCCGATCTGAACGCCACTGTGCATTATAGCTGGTTGGTGACCTGTGTTTAACTCTGCCAGAAATTGAAACCAAGACAGAGGTGAAGAAGATCATGCAACGTGTCAAAAGCAAACTTGATGATCTGCCTTCTACAAAACTCATTGACTTCCTCAGGTAAGCATTTTTAAATGTGGAGAGAAAACACACGAAGAGAGATGCATACAGGCCACTAAATTGCTTTAATTGTTTCCGTCTTTCATTTCTAACAGAGGTAAAATCCAAACTTTGGAGAAAGACAAAAAAGAGATAGTGGGTGTTTTTGGGAAGACTGGAGCTGGTAAGAGCCGTAAGTCAGGCTTCTTGATTAACACCATCTTGGGTGAGCAGAAACTGCTGCCTCTGGAACCAAGGGGCGTGCACCTCGGTCATTGATTCAGGTGGAGACCAATATGACAGACTCGGACTAAAAATACTCGGCAGAGATTGAGTTCATGACAGAGGAGGTAATAGCATCTGTTTACATCTCACACTGTTTTGGAAGTGGTGTCATGAGGAATAGTACAATGAATTAAATCCTTTTTTGAAACATCAAAAACTAATCTTCTGAATCGAGGTCTGTCATTGACCAATTGACACCTTGCATTAATTTAAAAAAGAATCAACAATATAAGAAACAACAATACATGTACATATGGCACAGAATTTGGGGGAGGGGTTCTCGCTAGAAGAGCTGGTACTCTTAATATTTATTCCAGGTCCAACATCAAATATTTAAGGGCATATCTGTCACGATGTTAGATGAGCGGAACCAAGGCGCAGCGTACATAGAGTTCCCAGTGTTTATTTTAAATGAAACTCACCAACAACACAATAAAAGCAACGAAACATGACGTCTGAGTGCTCACAGGCATACACAAAAACAAGATCCACAAACAGGTGGGAAAAGGCTGCCTAAATATGATCCCCAATCAGAGACAACGATAGACAGCTGCCTCTGATTGGGAACCATACCAGGCTAACAAAGAAATAGAAAACATAGATTGCCCACCCTAGTCACACCCTGACCTAACCAAAAAGAGAATTAAGGATCTCTAAAGTCAGGGCGTGACCATATCCAATGGGTTGCTCTGCCCATACAGTCATGAGGATGTCTTAAATTGGAGGGAAAAGTGAGATCCGGACACAGTGCAGACACAATGCAGCCAACAATCCAATCAATTGATTTCCCCCCATCTATTGTCAGAGTTCGTACTGCTAGGTGACCTAAATTGGGATATGCTCAACACCCCGGCCATCCTACAATCTAAGCTATAAGCCCTCAATCTCACACAAATTATCAAGGAACCTACCAGGTACAACCCAAATCCGTAAACATGGGCACACTCATAGATATCATCCTGACCAACTTGCCCTCTAAATACACCTCTGCTGTTTTCAACCAGGATCTCAGCAATCACTGCCTCATTGCCTGTGTCCGTTATGGGTCCGCAATTAAACGATCACCCCTCATCACTGTCAAACGCTCCCTAAAATACTTCTGCGAGCAGGCCTTTCTAATCGACCTGGCCCGGGTATGCTGGAAGGATATTGACCTCATCCCGTCAGTAGAGGGTGCCTGGTTGTTTTTTAAAAGTGCTTTCCTCGCCATCTTAAATAAGCATGCCCCTTTCAAAAAATGTAGAACTAAGAACAGATATAGCCTTTGGTTCACTCCAGACTTGACTGCCCTTGACCAGCACAAAAACACCTTGTGGCGTACTGCACTAGCTTCAAATAGTCCCTGCGATATGCAACTTTTCAGGGAAGTCGGGAACCAATACACAGAGTCAGTTAGGAAAGCAAAAGCTAGCTTTTTCAAACAGAAATTTGCATCCTGCAGCACTAATTCCAAAAAGTTTTGTGACACTGTAAAGTCCATGGAGAATAAGAGTACCTCCTCCCAGCTGCAAACTGCACTGAGACTAGGAAACACTGTCACCACTGATAAATCCACGATAATCGAGAATTTCAATAAGCATTTCTCTACGGCTGGCCATGCTTTCCA
>NW_019952787.1:0-3226 GCF_002910315.2 Salvelinus sp. IW2-2015
CAGTATCCACTGATACAGGCCTTGCAGTAGTTGTGTCCACATGGAATAGAGACTGGCTCAGTGAACACATCCAGACAGACAGAGCACAGGAACTGTTCTTCAGACAGGAGACTGCTGGAGGTGGTCATATCTAGACAGACACCAAAGGTGAAACAATATCAGGTATAGTCCTTGATAATTAAATTTTTAGAGTCATGGTTTTATTGGATAATACTAACCAATCTTAAAACATGGTTTTACCTTTAAGTGTGACATCATACGTAGCCTACAAGCACCATTAAAGGCTCACTGTGATATTTACAGTGGTACACTATTTGGTTTGCTGTAAAGTTAAGGGGTGGGGCTGGAGAAGTGCAGCAACTGTATGGATAAAAGGACTGACAGTCCATGATGTCAACATCAACATAAATTGAAGCTATACATTGTTTGTTTACAAATACATATATATTTTTTTTACAAACAATATTGTAACCCAACCTACTATTTCCTAGGTTATCAATTATATTATTCAAGACATTGTGGCTATAGATCATTAATTTCAACAGCTGTCAATATAACAGATAATTGTGGGCCTTCAAAATGTTTAATAGCTATTCAATAAGAGCTTTTTTCGCTGCATCAATCGCCACCTGCATGGACGACACTAATATGGGAGTTGAGATATACCACTAGAAGATTTGTGAAAAATTCGTGTTTTCGTCACGCCTGTGTTTAGAAAAAGTTAAAAGTCGCTCTAAATATTTTAACCAAATGACCACAAGTTAACATAAGTCTACTGCAGATACAACAGGAGAAAACGTAAACAAGATGTCACCTGTCCTATGTACTCACCTGCATATGTTCGTGGATCTGTTTGTGGTGTCAAAGGAGACAAAGACTACAGTAGAGATTTGTTTAGTTTGAAAGACGTTGCACGCTAAATGCTTCACAGTCGATTCATTTCAGCAAAGTGACGTTACAATGCTTCTCCCCACCCAATACTGCCATGTGATTTATCTTCCTGGAACAGAGTTAACCCCTTACATGGCTGAGCGCTCTTTCTCTCCGGTGCTAAATTACAATTGTTTAGGCTAGTTTTAATTTATGGCATAATGTGTTTAATGTCAAGAGTCAGATGTATTATTTACTGACCTCATATTTATTTATCTCTCTCTTTCATACACTAGTTATCTCCTTATATTCACAATGAATGTCATTCATGTTTTTACAAGTGCAGACAGACAAGGTGCCATAACAGGTGCCTTTATTTGTTAAAAGGTCCAATGCAGCCATTTTTATCTCAATATCAAATCATTTCTGGGTAACAATAAAGTACAGTACTGAGATTATTTTAAATTACAACGGTAAAAAATAAATAAAAATAGCTTCTTAGCAAAGCGAAATTTCTCAAGTAAGAATTGTGTAATTGGCAGAGAGGTTTGGAAGTATTCTTATTGGTCTATTAACTAATTTACCGCCTGTTGACGACACCAGTCAGGCAAAACAGGCTGAAATTTCAGACAGTCTTTTCAAACAGCTCTTACACTAAAAGTGCATTAATCATTTTCACAGTATTATTCCAACCTCAGTGTGGAAATATATATAAAACACAAGAAAATCTCCTTTTTGACTGCACTGAGCCTTTAAGCAGGACAATTTCTATTTGATCATTCTGGTGAGGAGACTGCAAAACCACAAAATAAACAGACCATTTTACACACAACCATATCATCAGGTAGATTTTCCTTTTCTACAAAAAGTATATCCAATTAAATCACATTTTGCAGACACTCATATCCAGAGCAACTTACAGTAGTGAGTGCATACATGTTCCTAATGTTTTTAGTACTGGTCCCCCATGGGAATTGAACCCACAACCTTGGCGTTGCAAGCACCATGTCCTACCAACTGAGCCACACTGGACCATTTATGTGTACAATTACATCAACTACCACATACTGTACATTTCCATATGATATCACCTACAGACCCCTTACCACACCGCCACTATTCCAAACTGATTTCATAGACATCACTATTCAAAAACATGTTGGACAGTACTAGATAGAATGACAATTTCATCACTATTCAAATGCATTTTATTTCCTAAAAATCCAGAATTTTACTTCATGCACAGTTTTCATTATAGCTAGTCAGGATCAACAAAGATAATGGTCAGAGTGAGGTGTTCTCTCATTATGTGTCTGGAAGTAGCTAGCCAATGTTAGCCAGTTAGCTTGGGTGATTGACTGTCGTTGTGAGGTCAGAGCTTTTGGAACAGCCCTACTTATTGGCCAGAGCGTCCAGTGTGCGCTGTGAACGCCAAACCACAGATTGAACATTACTCGCCCTATCGCTCTATGAGCTGTTCTCTCTCTCTTAGATGTCTGGAAGTAGCTGGCAAGTTAGTACAGAACGGTTGGATCAACCCTTAAAGAGATGGCTGGGGCTAAGGCTTAAGAGGTTGTGAACAATGCTGAATGGGTGTAGACAAAGAAGGGCTCTCCAATAGGAGTAGCAAAACATTGAAAGACGGTTTTCTCATAAGTGAGTTTACAAGTTGATCAACTTTCAAAGCAGAATTACTGTCCCATTGTTTCCTCAAATGTAGTGTATGATATACCATTTTTTAGCTCTGAGTCTCTACTTTTATCCAATGTAAAAAACTGAAATTCAAATGTTGCTACATAAGACAAAATCCAGGTGGTGAGTCACCAATACAGTGCAAACAATAACTAGCTACAAACACACAGCATGTAGTGCTGATATGACGTAACGATAAGAGCCTCATCTGAAATGTTCCCAGATGTGAAGTCATACTTTATATGTGACATTGTGTGGTGCTGATTGTGTTTGTTGTGTCTGTTTAGTTTGTTAATATAATTTTTTTAATGTTGTGTGAAAATTGTATGACAAAATACTTTATTATGAGAATGGAGAGATTTGGTCATATCTTACATTGCTGCTGGATACTCATCATGTTAATGATTATTCTAAATTGACAAATGTGACTGGTCAGATTTTCAATTTAAAACTCATTCTGTCTGACTGACAGGAGAGATGATCAGAGGGGCAGAGTTCTTACCACCATCATTAAGACAGGGGCAGAAGAATGGATATAGTTTCTCAGTGAAGGTGCAGCCAGTGAAAGAGTAGATATGAGACCTGGCCTCCACATCATAAAAGGAGACCTGACCCTCCTCATAATCCACAAACACCCCCACCTTCTGGGGCTTCTCTCTCAGGG
>NW_019952788.1:0-3226 GCF_002910315.2 Salvelinus sp. IW2-2015
TACCTACCTTATCTACATGTACACTACTGACCTACCTGTACCCTACCTACCTTATCTACATGTACACTACTGACCTACCTGTACCCTACCTACCTGCCCGTACCCTACCTACCTGCCCGTACCCTACCAACCCATCTGTAGCCTACCGACGTACCTGTGTTCACACCCTTTGACTGGATTAAAATTGACTAAACTGATCTACACATCATACCCCATAATGTCAAAGTGGAATTAAGTTTATTTTTACTAATGAATAACTATTCAACCACTTTGTTGTTGCAAGCCTAAATAAGTTCAGGAGTAAAAATGTCCTTAACAAGTCACATAATAAGTTGCATGGACTCACTCTGTGTGCAATAATAGTGTTTAACATGATTTTAGAATGACTACCTCATCTATTACATAAAGTTGTCTGTCAGGTCCCTCAGTCAAACACTGGTTCAACCACAAGGACCAGGGAGGTTTTACAATGCCTCGCAAAGAAGGCACCTATTGGTAGATGGGTAAAAACAAAACTAAAATTGTAGTAATTGAATGTCCCTTTTTGAGCATGGTCAAGTTATTAATTACACTTCGGATGGCGTATCAATACACCTAGCCACTACAAAGATACAGGCGTCCTTCAGGCAACTCAGTTGCCGGAGAGGAAGGAAACCGCTCAGGGATTTCACCATGGTGATTTTTAAAACCGTTAGTTTAATGGCTGTGATAGGAGAAAACTGACCTAAACAACAGAGTGAAAAGAAGGAAGCCTGTACAGAGTAAAAAATATTCCATAACATGCATCCTGTTTACAACAATCCACTAAAGTAATACTGCAAAAAAATGTGGCAAATCAATTCACTTTTTGTCCTGAATATGAAGTTTAATGTTTGGGGCAAACTGAATGGAGCGAAGTACAGGCATAATCCTAGAGGAAAACCTGGTTCAGTCTGCGTTCCACCAGACACTGGGAGATGAATTCACCTTTCAGCAGGACAATAACCTGAAACACAAGGCCAAATCTACACTGTATAAGAAGACGTTGAATGTTCCTGAGTGGCGGTTTTGACTTAAATCTGCTTGACAATCTATGGCAATACTTGAAATGTTTGCCTAGTAATGATAAACAACCAATTTGACAGAGCTTGAAGAATTGGGAAAATAATAATGTGCAAATATTACACAATACAGGTGTGCAAAGCTCTTAGAGACTTACCCAGAAAGACTCACAGGTGTAATCAAAGGTGATTCTAACATCTATTGACTCAGGGTTGTGAATACTTATGCAAATTAGATGTATTTCATTTTATACATTTGCTATCATTTCTAAAAACATGTTTTCACTTTGTCATGATGGGATATTATGTGTAATTAAATGTGAAATAAGTCAAGGGGAATGAATACAGTCTGAAGACATTGTACCTACCTGTAACTAACCAACCAACCTGTACTAAACCCACCTGGGCTAATGGCTAACTCAGCCAGCCTGTACTAAACCCACCTGGGCTAATGGCTAACTCAGCCTACCTGTACTACTAACTACTGGGCTAATGGTAACTCCAGCCAGCCTGTTACTAAACCACCTGGGCTAATGGCTAACTCAGCTACCTGTATAAACCTACCTGGGCTAATGGCTTAACTCAGCAACCTGTACTAAACCGCACCTGGGCTAAATGGCTATCAGCCAGCCTGTACTAAACCCCTGCTGCTGGGTAACTGCCAGCCTGTCTAAACCCACCTGGGCTCATGGCTAACTCAGCCTACCTGTACTAAACCCACCTGGGCTATGGCTACTCAGCCAAAAGGTTCCACGACTGTAGCTTACTCATTGCTGCATTATTCACAAAGTCCTGATGTTCTGAGTTCAGACAATCAGGTTAATTACAGCAGGAGTATTTAGGTCCAATCAGGTTAATACAAGCAGGAGTATTTAGGTCCAATCAGGTTAATACAAGCAGGAGTATTTAGGTCCAATCAGGTAGCCTAGTGGTTAACGCGTTGGACTCGTAACCGAAAGGTCGATGGATCGAATCCCCGAGCTGACAGGGTAAAAATCTGTCGTTCTGCCCTTGAACAAGACAGTTAACCCACTGGCCGTCATTGTAAATAAGAATTTGTTTTTAACTGGCTTGCCTAGTTAAACAAAGGTTAAATAAAATGTAAATAAAATACAATCAGTATTATTCTGGTGTGTGACATTGTAGCTGCTCTCTCTTCTGCTTTCTCCTGTTGCTAAAGTAATGATTATAGTGACAGTTAAACCACCTGACACCACTAGGGAAGTGTAACAGACGAGCACAAGGCCCCATAGCCAGCTGACAGCTGTTCAGTAGTCAGTGCATTGTCATCCTGCAACTGTAAAATACCACTAAGAGAAAGGGTTATATATCATAGGATCAGTCCCTATTAGGGGAACCCCATAGGGTTCTGGTCAAAAGTAGTGCACTCCCTTTGGGAGGCAGACCTAGTCTCTTTACCCAGTTCACCAGACAAACTCTCCTACAGAATCCTGACTTGTTTAAATGTGGTGAGACATTGTTCCACTCAACGTGGAGTAGATTGTTTAATAGACCCGTTAGGAACCAAACTGCACAGTGGTGGAGGGACTAACCTGAGCTTGTCCAATGAGAGATGCTCGTTTTGCTACAGTATGCACTAATGAAAACAGCCCTGTAAGCAGTATGCTGTTTAGTTTGGTCCTCCTTGCTCAGGGAATGACAGTTGGTGACTGTCATAATACTGCCAGTTAAAGACCTCTGACTGGTCGGCTGCTCCCACCAAAACAGATATTATTGGGACACTCATGGCCACATGATATGTACAGTTGAAGTCGTTAGTTTACATACACTTAGGTTGGAGTCATTAAAACTCGTTTTTCAACCACTCCACAAATTTCTTGTTAACAAATTATAGTTTTGGTAAGTTGGTTAGGACATCAACATTGTGCATGACACAAGTAATTTTTCCAACAATTGTTAACAGACAGATTATTTCACTTATAATTCACTGTGTCACAATTCCAGTGGGTCAGAAGTTTACATACACTAAGTTGACTGTGCCTTTAAACAGCTTGGAAAATTCCAGAAAATTGTCATGGCTTTAGAAGCTTCTGATAGGCTTTGAAATACATCCACAGGTAGGCTAATTGACATCATTTGAGTCAATTGGAGGTGTATCTTCAAACTCAGTGCCTCTTTGCTTGACATCATGGGAAAATCAAAAGAAATCAGCCAAGACCTCAGAA
>NW_019952789.1:0-3225 GCF_002910315.2 Salvelinus sp. IW2-2015
TGCAGCCAACCCCTCAACTTCAAATCAAATCAAATCAAATGTAATTAGTCACATGCTTTGTAAAACAACAAGTGTAGACTAACAGTGAAATTCTAACTGACAGGACCGTCTCAACAATGCAGAGAGAAAGAAAATACACAGGGTAGCAGCGCCGAGTCGATATGCAGGGGTACGAGTTAATCGAGGTAGATATGTACATACACAGTGCATTCGGAAAGTATTCAGACCCCTTGTCTTTTTCCACTTGTCTTTTTCCACTGTTGTCCCATTGATGTGGATAGCGGGGTGCTCCCTCTGTTGTTTCCTGAAGTCCACGATCATCTCCTTTGTTTTGTTGACGTTGAGTGAGAGGTTGTTTTCCAGACACCACACTCCGCGTGCCTTCACCTCCTCCCTGTAGGCTGTCTTGCCGTTGTTGGTAATCAAGCCTACCACTGTAGTGTCGTCCGCAAACTTGATGATTGAGTTGKAGGCGTGCATGGCCACGCAGTCGTGGGTGAACAGGGAGTACAGGAGAGGGCTGAACACACACACTTGTGGGGCCCCAGTGTTGAGGATCAGCGGGATGGAGATGTTGTTACCTACCCTCACCACCTGGGGGTGGCCCATCAGGAAGTCCAGAACCCAATTGCACAGAGCGGGGTTGAGACCCAGGGCCTGAAGCTTAATTATGAGCATGGATGGTACTATGGTGTTGAATGCTGAGCTATAGTCGATGAACAGCATTCTTACATAGGTATTCCTCTTGTCCAGATGGGTTAGGGCAGTGTACAGTGTGATTGCGATTGCTTCGTCTGTGGACCTATTGGGGCGGTAAGCAAATTGGAGTGGGTCTAGGGTCTCGGATAAGGTAGAGGTGATATGGTCCTTGACTATTCTCTCAAAGCACTTCATTATGACAGAAGTGAGTGCTACGGGGCAATAGTCATTATACTTTTCCTTCTTGGGTACAGGAACAATGGTGGCCACCTTGAAGCATGTGGGGACTGCAGACTGGGATTGAATATGTCCGAAAACACTGCGCATGCTCTGAGGACGCGGAGAAGGAAGCCCTTGGTAGCGAGCTGCGTCGGTGGCACTGTATTATTGTAACGGCTGTCTATCTCTTCCTCCTCATCTGACGAGGAGAGGCGAGAAGGATCGGAGGACCAATACGCAGAGTGGTAAGTTTCCATGTTTTAATATAATCCACCAAAAACAAGACACAATACAAAATAACAAAAGAACTAACCGAAACAGTCCCGTGTGGCAACAAACACTGACACGGAAGACAAACACCCACAAACCAACAGTGCAAACAGACAACCTAAATATGGCTCCCAATCAGAGACAATGCAAAACACTTGCCTCTGATTGAGAACCATATCAGGCTAAATGAACAAACCTAAACATAGAAACAAATAACATAGACTGCCCACCCCAACTCACTCCCTGACCATACTAAATAAAGACAAAACAAGGGAAAACAAAGGTCAGAACGTGACAATTATTCTCAAAGCAGGCAAATAAGGTGTTTAGTTTGTCTGGAAGCAAGACGTCGGTGTCCGTGACGTGGCTGGTTTTCCTTTTGAAAACGTTCCACTTTCTCCACTGCTGTCCCGTCGATGTGGATAGGGGGGGTGCTCCCTCTGCTGTTACCTGAAGTCCACGATCATCTCCTTTGTTTTGTTGACGTTGAGTGAGAGGTAGTCCGTGATTGTTTGTAGACCACGCCACATATGTCTCGTGTCTGAGCCTTTGAATTGCGACTCCACTTTGTCTCTATATAGCTTGTTTGATTGCCTTGCGGGGGGTATAACTACACTGTTTGCATTCGGCCATGTTCCCAGTCCTCTTTCCATGGTTAACTGCGGTGGTTCGCACTTTCAGTTTTGCGCGAATGCCGCCATCCGTCCAAGGTTTCTGGTTAGGGTAGGTTTTAATAGTCACAGTGGGTACAACATCTCCTATGCACTTCCTTATAAACTCACACACCGAATCAGCGTATACGTCGATATTATTCTCTGAGGCTACCCTGAACATATCCCAGTCCGCGTGATCAAACCAATCTTGAAGTGTGGATTCCGATTGGTCAGACCAGCGTTGAATAGTCCTTAGCACGGGTGCTTCCTGTTTGAGTTTCTGCCTATAGGAAGGGAGGAGCAAGATGGAGTCGTGGTCGGATTTGCCGAAAGGAGGGTGGGGGAGGGCCTTGTATGCATCGTGGAAGTTAGAGTAGCAGTGATCCAGTGTTTTTCCAGCGCGAGTGCTACAGTCAATAATGCTGATAGAATTTAGGTAGCCTTGTTCTCAATTTTATACACTAATTGTAGTCTCACCCATTCATTTCTAATGACCGGTCATTTTTGACCGGAAACACCACAGGTGTAAAAAAGTTTAATAAAACACCCAAAATGGAATGAAAATACTCAAAATGTATTTTGTGTGTTCAGATGCCCTGTGTGGACAAAGTCCTGGAACCTTATGACAATCAGATTAAATTAACTACATTTTTCAGAGAGAAAGTGGTATTCCTGGTCGTAATATTGGTATGTTGACGTTGCTCTGATATCCAATAGTTCTTCCCTACTATATGTAATAACACTTAAGATTTTCTGGGCTAACAATCTAAGAAAAAATACATTAAAAAAATAAATACTGCAAAGTTTCCTAAGGACTAGAAGCAAAGCAGCCCTCTCTATCGGCGCCATCTTGTTGGCCAAAAATAAAATACAAAAAAAATATAGGGTCAGCGTGGTGGATGTATTGTTGCCTACCCTCCCCACCTGGGGGCGGCCCGTCAGGATGTCCAGGATGGAGTGTGGTCCAAGGTGTTTTGGATGATGGTGTTGATTTGAGCCATGACCAGCCTTTCAAAGCATTTCATGGCTATAGATGTGAGTGCTACGGGGCGATAGTCATTTAGACAGGTTACCGTGGTGTTCTTGAGCACAGGGACTATGGTGGTCTGCCTAAAACAGGTAGGTACTACATACTGGGTCAGGAACAGGTTGAAAAGGTAAGGAAATACACATGCCAGCTGGTTAGCTGTAGCTTAGCATCCGCTTCATTGGACCACTTCCGTATACAGCACGTAACTCAGTGCTTACCTCTCCTCTCCTCCTCACTCCTTCCCTTCCTCTGTCTCTCCTCTGTCTGCTCAGTGCTTACCTCTCCTCCTCACTCCTTCCCTTCCTCTGTCTCTCCTCCTCTCCTCTGTCTGCTCAGTGCTTACCTCTCCTCCTC
>NW_019952790.1:0-3223 GCF_002910315.2 Salvelinus sp. IW2-2015
CATGGTATACGTGTGGTATACTTGTTCATCCAAGTATGGTATACAGTTGCATAACACATTGGTAACTTGTGGCTATACGTTCATAACGTTATGGCTATTTACTGTTCATAAACATACGGTATAACGGTTCATAAACATATTGGTATACGTGTGGTAGTACTGTTCATAACGTTATGGTATACGTTCGGTAACCCACATGGCTATACGGTTCATAACCAACAAAAATACGGTATACGGTTCAGGCAACCGTATCCGCAGAATACGTAGTGATCGTCTTACTTGCATTCATTTACCTATGCGTATACTGTTCATAAACGTTGTATTGCGCGTATAACGGTTCATAAACATACGTATACGGGTCATAACGTATGGAATAACGTGTGGTATTACTGTCATTACTCGTTATGGTATATGTTATAACATATGGAAATACGTGTGGTATACTGTTCATACCGTATGGTATACTGTTCCATAACGTATGGTCTATACGCCGTCATAACTCCCCGCTACGGTATACGGTTCATCTAACGTATGGAATACGTTGTGGTATACGTGCTTCATAACCGTAGTGGTTATATGGTTCATTAGCATATGTAATACGTATGCGTTATTACAGGTTCATAACAATACGCGTATACGGTTCATAACGTATGGAATACGTGTGGTAAACTGTTCATACCCTTTTATGGTTATATGGTTTGCGATAACATATGAAATACGCCCTGTCGGTAAACTGTTCATACCGTATTATGGGTAGAATAATTAAAGGTTCGAGTGAACATAATGGAATACGAATGTGGGTAAAAAACTAAGTTGCAATAACCGTATGGTAGACTGTGTCATAAACGTATGGTATACGTTTCATAAGACATACGGTATTATGGTTCAATAACATAATGGGAATACGTGTTGGTACTTTTACGGTTCATACCTATGGCTCTTTATACTGTTCATAACCGTATGTATAGGTTCATAACATATTTTGGAATACTGGGTATTACGAAATGTTTCATACCGTAAATGGTTTTATTTACTTGTTTCCCATACCGTAGGATATATGTTCAGAACGGGAAATATGGAATACGTGTGGTATACTGTTCATACCGTATGGTTATACGGTCATAACATATGGCACAAACGTATGTGGTAAAAACTGTCATACCGTAGGTATATGGTCATACAATGAAACGTGTGGTTAAAAACTGTTTCATAACCGTATTGGGTAGTGATCCCCTGTTCATAGACGTATGGATACGTTTCATAACTACGGTATATCGTTCATAACATATGGAATACGCTTGCTGTTATACTGTTTCATACCGTTAGCTTACTTTCATACGCGTATTATATGGTTCATAAACATATGAATACGTGTGGTTATACTTTCATACCGTATTGGTTATTTACTGTTCATACCGTATGGTATATGGTTGTCGATCCCACATAAAATGGAATACGTGTGGGTATAACTGTCATTACCGTTATGGTATACCGTTTCATACCGTATTGTGTAGTTAGGTTCATAGCATATGGCCTTATACGTGTGGTAAACTGTTCATACCGGTTATGGGAATGGTAATGTTCTTAACATATGGTATGTACGTGCTGGCGTATTCAGCTGTTTCATACCGTACGTGGTTAAAACTTGTTGCACCACCGTGAATGGTTATGCCGGTGGGGGGGATTCAATAACATTATGGAATACGTGTGCTATACTGTTCATACCGTAATGGTATACGGTTTCATAACGTATGGCAAGACGTTCTTGTGTGGACCCTACTGTTCATTACCGTATGGTATTCATGGTTCATAGCATGGGTTTATGGTAATTCACGTGTGGTATGCACACTTGCGTCAATACCGTATAGGCTCAAATCCCGGATTCATTAACAATATTGAGGAATCACCGATGTGTTTCGGTAATACTGTTCATACCGTATGTATTAATGGTCAGAACATAGATTTTTTTACCCAAATTCATTGGGATACAGAATAGACGAGCCGTACCAATTTAGAATATACCCTACCACGGACCATTAAAACCTGTTAATTATCTTATTTACAATCGTTGTAGTTCCTGAAACAAGACCAATGGAATACGTGTGGTAAAAAACTGTTCATAACGTATGGTATACTGTTCATAACATACGGTATACGGTTCATAGCATATGGTATACGTGTGGTAAACTGTTCATAGAGTATGGTATATGGTTCTGGTCCGTGAAACAAAATATATGAATATACAAATAAAACTGCCACTCATCCCCTCCTCTCTTCATCCTCTTCTCTTGCAGATGACAACAAGCCAATCTGGATGCATGCGGAGGAGAGAGAGGAGAGCAAGGTAGCTGCAGTATGACTGATCTGAACCATGGTCCTACCTGTTAATGGCAGCGTATGAACTCTGATGGATGGGTAGACCAATAGGACTGAGATAAAGATGGAGAATATTCATCTATTAATAATAGAGGAGGCTTTATAATAAGGTCATAATTAATGTCTACTGCTGCTAACTGCCCCTCTATTCTCCCGGCCTTTCCGCTCTCTCTTATCCCTTTCTCTCTTGCTCCCACTCTCTCTCTCAGGGGAAGAGGAAGGAAGCTAGTCCCTGTGTAGAGTATGGGAGCTGGTACAAGGCCTGCAAAGTTGACAGGTGAGACTTAGTATTAAACTTAATTTGAGTGGGAGATAAATACACAGAACTCAGTGTTTTAAATGATATTAACATTGTGATTAAATGATGACATGATGTTGACATGTACTTCATTCCTGTCAGTCCTACTGTCAATACCACCCTGAAGAGCCTGGGGGCGCTGTACCGCAGGCAGGGTAAATTACAGGCAGCTGAGACACTGGAGGAGTGTTCTACCAAGACACGCAAGCAGGTACTYGTAATACACTATCGGGTACTGGTAATACACTATCGGGTACTGGTAATACACTATCGGGTACTGGTAATACACTATCGGGTACTGGTAATACACTATTACTATCAGGTACTGGTAATACACTATCACTATCAGGTACTAGTAATACACTATCACTATCAGGTACTAGCAATTCATTGTCAGTTACACAGTTCGGTACGAGTAATACACGATTGGGTACTAGTAATACACGATTGGGTACTAGTAATACGCGATTGGGTTCTAGTAATACGCGATTGGGTTCTAGTAATACGCGATTGGGTTCTAGTAATACGCGATTGGGTTCTAGTAATACG
>NW_019952791.1:0-3223 GCF_002910315.2 Salvelinus sp. IW2-2015
CAGATTTTCCACTTTCTGTCTGGAAGTTTTGCTGCAAAATGAGTTCTGTTTTACTCACAGATATAAATCCAAACAGTTTAGAAACTTGCAGAGGTTTTCTAATCCAATAGTAATAATAATATTGCATATTGTACCGAATCTAGAATAGAGTACGAGGCAGTTTAATTTGTGGCCGATTTTCCAAAGTGGAAACAGCGCCCCCATATTTGACAAAGAGGTTTAAAATGGAGGTTAGAGGGGAAAAGGAAACAAATATTTTTTTATTTAAATAATCACTTCCGGTGTTACTTTTTCTCAGGATTTCGCTTGCAGAATAAATATTATTTAATCCCACACACAGACAATATTTTGACAGTTTTGGAAACTTTGGAGTGTTTTCTATACTAATCTGTAAATTATATGCATATTCTACGATCTGGGCCAGAGAAAATTTCCGTTTACGTTGGGTACGTTATTTAAAAAAAAAAAAAAATCTGACCCCTAGCGCTAAGAGGTTAAACAAATGTGGTTTCTACTGACAATTGAGATGTACAAACTATGGCATAAGGGAACGATGAGCGGATAAGATGTAATCCATCATTTTGATTAAGACATTAATGAGCGAGCTAAGACGAACGTAGTCAATAAGACGGATGTAGTCAAAACTATTTGTTCAGCACTTCTAAAATGTACAACGACAAAATTCAGAACATGGGCCATTTTTACAGTAATCTCCCAGTACACCAAGTCAGAGCCGTCGGATAAATAAAGCGGGAATATTAGCAGACAATGAAAGCTCTTACAATATTCGATGATAACATTTCTCTAAAACAGGTTATAGGCTACATGTGCACCACCAAGTCAGAACAGTAGGGTAAGTTATGAGGGCTAAAGGGACCAAGTTATTAGGATGTGGCACATGGGCTACTAACAGCTTACTACACACCATACATTTAGTATTACTTTCTAAGCTACAGTATACATATCTCCATGGCATTTTACATAATTTATTCAGCAGCACACAAGTAATTTTTGTAGTCACCATTGTGCTGTGCTCACTTGAACAGGAAGGTGGCGCACGGTCCTTCTTGTGGGCAAAGTTTGTCATGAAACTTTGTCATCAAAGTCTTGTCATTCTCTGGATTTATGGTGCTTTCAAGACAACTGAGAACTCCGAAAAAAAACAAGGTTGAATCATGACGTTAGTGATCTTCAGGTCGGAGCTCGGAGCTCTTCCTCAGTCGTTCCTCAGAGTTCCCAGTTGTCTTGAACTCACTGAAGTCTGAGATTTTCCAGTTCCTAGGAATGACAACATGGCCAATTTATGCAACTTTTTCTGGCCCATGTTGCGTGTGAATTTTTATCCTTTTAAGCTTGGAAAAGAGACCCTTAAAACCAGACTTGGACCACACACCCTCCCCACTGAATAGCAGGGTAAGCAAAACAGTGATTCCTTTGCAACACTTGCAGTTAGCCACTGATTCATTCCAAAATAGTAATTGTTGAATTTGCGATTTCCAACTTGTTGTGTAATGTTTATGGCAAATGGCCGATGAGCACTGATACGTTTTARCTATAATTTCTCTTCATATGACAAGGATTGAAAAGGATTTGCCAGTAGATTGTCCGCTTGTCTAGCTTGCTAACTAAGATTTTGAAAGTATGATGTTGAAATGATCAGTCCAGTCAAAGCTACGGTAGATATAACAGAATTTAACATACAGTTGAAGTTTACATACACTTAGGTTGGAGTCATTAAAACTTGTTTTTCAACCACTCCACAAATTTCTTGTTAACAAACTATAGTTTTGGCAAGTCTGTTTGGACATCTACTTTGTGCATGACATAAGTAATTTTTTCAACAATTGTTTACAGAAAGATTATTTCACTTATAATTCACCGTATCACAATTCCAGTGAGTCAGAAGTTTACATACACTAAGTTGACTGTGCCTTTAAACAGCTTGAAAAATTCCAGAAAATAATGTCATGCCTTAGAAGCTTCTGATAGGCTAATTGACATCATTTGAGTCMATTTGAGGTGTACCTGTGGATGTATTTCAAGGCCTAACTTCAAACTCAGTGCCTCTTTGCTTGACATCCTGGGAAAATCAAAAGAAATCAGCCAAGACATCCACAAGTCTGGTTCATCCTTGGGAGCAATTTCCAAACGCCTGAAGGTACCACATTTAAAAACAATTGAACGCACGTATAAACACCATGGGACCACGCAGCTATCATACCGCTCAGGAAGGAGACGCATTCTGTCTCCTAGAGATGAACGTACTTTGKTGCGAAAAGTGAAAATCAATACCAGAACAACAGCAAAGGACCTTGTGAAGATGCTGGAGGAAACAGGTACAACAGTATCTATATCCACAGTAAAACAAGTCCCATATTGACGCCGCTCAGCAAGGGAGAAGCCACTGCTCCAAAACCGCCATAAAAAAGCCAGACTACGGTTTCCACATGGGGACAAAGAGCCTACTTTTTGGAGAAATGTCCTCTGGTCTGATGAAACAAAAATAGAACTGTTTGGCCATAATGACCATCGTTATGTTTGGAGGAAAATGGGGGACGCTTGCAAGCCGAAGAACACCATCCCAACCGTGAAGCACGGGGGTGGCAGCATCATGTTGTGGGGGTGCTTTGCTACAGGAGGGACTGGTGCACTTCACAAATTAGATGGCTCCATGAGAAAGGAAAATGATGTGGATATATTGAAGCAACATCTCAAGACAACAGTCAGGAAGTTAAAGCTTGGTCGCAAATGGGTCTTCCAAATGTACAATGACCCCAAGCATGCTTCCAAAGTTGTGGCAAAATGGCTTAAGGACAACCAAGTCAAGGTATTGGAGTGGCCATCACAAAGCCCTGACATCAATCCTATATAAAATGTGTGGTCAGAACTGAAAAAGCGTGTGAGAGCAAGGAGGCCTACAAATCTGACTCAGTTACACCAGCTCTGTCAGGAGGAATGGGCCAAAATTCACCCAACTTATTGTGGGAAGCTTGTGGAATGCTCCCGAAACGTTTGACCCAAGTAAAACATTTTAAAGGCAATGCACCAAATACTTGTAACGCTTGTCGGAAGGATGAGACCCAGGTGCAGCGTGGTACGTGTTCATGCTTCTTTATTAAATCCGAACACCAAACAAAACAACAAAAGAACAACGAACGTCACGTTCCGTAGGCTACGTAGAGCTAACAAAAAACAACATCCCACAACCTAAGGTGGCAAAACA
>NW_019952792.1:0-1394 GCF_002910315.2 Salvelinus sp. IW2-2015
AACTTAATGAAGTGGGCTTTATGACTCAAGCTTTAGGGTTCACAACTTAATGAAGTGGGCTTTATGACTCAAGCTTTAGGGTTAACAACTTAATGGAGTGTGTAATTTGGGTAAAATATTATATTGAGTAGACTACCCACTCGGAACCAGGCTTTATATCGGAAGATACAAGGTCAGCTTCTTTCAGGACTACTTAAGATCCATTATTTTAGTAAAAACAACAAAAACAAAAGTTTTGGGCCTCATTGCTCGTATCATAAGGATACGATGGCAGAAACGTCATATTATTTCCCAACAAAATAAATTAATAAAAGCGATGTAGGCTGTCAACAAACAAAAAAAGAGAGGACATTTTCTATGAACACATAGAGACAAACTACTAATAACATGTCCTGAAATTAATCGTATTATAACGATGATAATCATAATAATTCATTTTCCCAACATTTAAGGCCTATTCATTAATACACCTGCATAATTTCGTCCTAGGTCTGCTACAGGTAATGTCCAATTAAAATGCATAACTAAGTGCTTGTTGTATGAATGCATTAAATTGATCAAAAGGAACTTGAATTAATTGATTTTTGGTTACAGAATAACCTGAAAGGATTTAAATAACAGGCCTGCTGGTGAATTGGTGATGTTTACATAATATGCCTGCTGGTGAACACGCTAACATATAGTATCACCAATACCACACTGACACACAGTTGAAGTTGGAAGTTTACATACACCTTAGCCAAATACATTTAAACTCAGTTTTTCACAATTCCTGACATTTAATCCTAGTCAAAATTCCCAGTCTTAGGTCAGTTAGGATCACCACTTTATTTTAAGAATGTGAAATGTCAGAATAATAGTAGAGGGAATGAATTCAGCTTTTATTTCATCCTATTCCCAGTTGGTCAGAAGTTTACATACACTCAATTAGTATTTGGTAGCATTACCTTTACATTGTTTAACTTGGGTCAAACGTTTCGGGTAGCCTTCCACAAGCTCCACATAAGTTGGGTGAATTTTGGCAAATTCCTCCTGACAGAGCTGGCGTAACTGAGTCAGGTTTGTAGGCCTCCTTGCTCGCACACTCTTTCAGTTCTGCCCACAAATGTTCTATGGGATTGAGGTCAGGGCTTTGTGATGGCCACTCGAATACCTTGACTTTGTTGTCCTTAAGCCATTTTGCCACAACTTTGGAAGTATGCTTGGGGTCATTGTCCATTTGAATGACCCATTTGCGACCAAGCTTTAACTTCCTGACTGATGTCTTGAGATGTTGCTTCAATTTATCCACATAATTTTCCTACCTCATGATGCCATCTATTTTGTGAAGTGCACCAGACCCTCCTGCAGCAAAGTACCCACACAACATGATGCTGCCACCCCCGTGCTTCACG
>NW_019952792.1:2019-3223 GCF_002910315.2 Salvelinus sp. IW2-2015
AGGATGAACCAGACTTGTGGAGGTCTACAATTTTTTTTCTGAGGTCTTGGCTGATTTCTTTTGATTCTCCCATGATGTCAAGCAAAGAGGCACTGAGTTTGAAGGTAAGCCTTGAAATACATCCACAGGTATACCTCCAATTGACTCAAATGATGTCAATTAGCCTATCAGAAGCTTCTAAAGCCATGACATAATTTTCTGGAATTTTCCAAGCTGTTTAAAGGCACAGTCAACTTAATGTATGTAAACTTCTGACCCACTGGAATTGTGATACAGTGAATTATAAGTGAAATAATCGGTCGGTAAACAATTGTTGGAAAAATTACTTCCATAAAATACTATGAATACGACACTGCCGTAACATACTACCAATACATCTAATGATATTGCCTTCACATGAATTATGTTATTATGTTATTTTCTTCATTTTATTGAAACAATAAAAATGAATAGCACATTGTCAGCTAGGCTGAATACAATCAAAGACAATAACACCAAAATATGGTGATTAAGGGCAAGCGATGGCTGTAGATAATGTTTAGGGGGCGACTGTGTCTCGCTACTCTACCGTTCGCTCCTTTTTAGTAGTTTTGCTTTGAAAGGTTAAACAGTGTGTAGTGTGCTCTTTGCTCTCCCTCAGCTAGAGGTGCCAGCTAGTGGGGGGGGGGTTGCTGTGGTTACAGAGTCAGGTTGGCACTGTGATGAAAGAGGTGATGATGTAACGTGTCTGCCTCTGTTACTCGCCCATGCAGATAACAGCTAATCATTCCTCAACAATGAGTCACTTTTACTTTCTAAGAATGTAGTGATCGTAATCAATTGTTTTATTTGCCATTCCAGCATTATTGTGATCCTGTTCATGTCAGTGGTTCTGATTGCGACAGCTGCAGTGATGTAGTCAGGGATGATCTGTGGCTGACTGAGTGGCTGAGTAAGGGTTAGAGGTCAAGGGTCAGGGGTTGAAGGGGGTTGATGAGGTGATAGAAGGGGGTCCTGGGACCTTGCATCTCTTTAACCCTCTCGAGAAGGGATGGCTGATTTTGTTATTTGGTGTTTTGTTCGTTGTTACTTGTGTTATACTGCTATGTTGCTGACTGTGTTAAAGTCAGACATCAGTAATGTGTTCCTGATATTCAATGCCCCTCCCAGGACCTCTACAACTCTTAACCCCTACCTCCCAGGACCTTACCCCATCTCTACAACT
>NW_019952793.1:0-3221 GCF_002910315.2 Salvelinus sp. IW2-2015
TTTTGTTACATTTGAAAACACCAGAGGTAACAGAAATACTGTAACAAAAATGTTCTTAGCTGGGATGTAGTTTTGTTACATATATGCCTATAGATCATAACAACAAATGTATTGTAACAGATGCTGAGATGGTAATCAGAAAGAAACAGATKATGTGTGACAAGGAGTTCCCTCAAGACTACCCTATCACTGTYTACAAATTCACCCAAGACGTGAGTACAGTCAGGCAATCCAATCAATCAACAGTAAATCAATACAGTAAATGTTTCTATTCCTGCATGGAAGGAACAGTACACACAGTACACATACTGACTGATCCTATATTCKTCATGTCATAGGTGTTGTTCTACMTGAACGCTAAAGTGGACCTGTCAATCTTCGGTGACGAGGAACAGCAGGAGYCCGTGATCCAYAGCTTGCAGTCTGCTCACAGATCAGTGAGGATCTGCCTTCTACCCAGCCAGGAGGGTAAAGCTTCAGTGGAGGGACCCTTCTCTGCCGTCAGGGCCCTGAGAGAGGACCTGCTCCAGCGGGCCACTGCCAGCAGCAGCAGTCACCCAGGGGAGAAGCACAGGGCTCCATCGAGCTCTGGTTACTCCCTGACCTCAGTGGCAGCAGGGAATGGGGTATCCCAGGTCAGCAGCAGTCATGCCTGGGAAAAGCACAGAGCTCCATCTCCATCAAGCCATGATCATTACCTGAGCTCTGTGGTAGTAGAGAGTAGGTCTTCCAGGGTCAGATCTGGTGATGGTGCTGAGGTGGACRTCCGGGTCAGCAGTTACACCTGGGAGAAGAAGAACGGGGCAGCTCCCTCAAGCGCTGATCATTCTCTGTCAAGCTCTGTGGCAGGAGGGAGTGGGGCTTCTACAATAAATCAATCCTTGGAAAAGCACCGCAGGGCAGCTCCATCAAGCTCTGATCATTCTCCGAGCTCCATGGCATCAGGGAATTGTGGAGGCCAGGTCATCTGATGCAGCAACTCCATCACTCTCCTTCTTGTTCAAATAGCCCTTGACACAGCCTGGAGTGTGTTGGGCCATTTCCTACTGAAAAATAAATTGATAGTCACTAAAGTGAAAACCAGATGGGATGGCGTATCGCTGCAGAATGCTGTGGTAGCCATGCTGGTTAAGGTTGCCATTGAATTCTAAAATAAATCCACTGACCAGTGTCACCAGTAAAAGCACCCCCACCCGTCACTCCTCCACACTTCACAGTGGGGAACCACAAATGCGGAGATCATCCGTTCACCTACTCTGCGTCTCAGAAAACACGGCGGTTGGAACAAAAATCTAAAATTTTGGACTCATCAGACCAAATGACAGATTTCCACGTTCTAATGTCTATTGCTTCATTGTTCTTGGCCCAAGCAAGTCTCTTCTCCTTAGTGGTTTCTTTGCAGCCATCGACCATGAAGCCTGATCACTCCTCTGACAGTTGATGTTGAAGATGTGTTTCTTACTTGAAGTCTGTGAAGCATTTATTTGGGCTGCAATCTGAGGGCAGTTACTGTAACTAATGAACTTATCCTCTGCAGCAGAGGGAACTCTGTCTTCCTTTCCTGTGGCGGTCTTCATGAGAAGCCAGTTTTCATCATAGCGCTTATGGTTTTTGCAAGCTGAACTTTCAAGTCTTACATTTTCCAGATTGACTGCCCTTCATGTCTTAAAGTAATGATGCACATGTCGTTTCTATTTCTTATTTTGGCTGTTCTGCCATAATATGACTTGGTATTGTTACCAAATAGGGATATCTCTCTGTATACCACCCCTACCTTGTACAACACAACTGATGGCTCCAAACGCATTACGAGGAAGAAATTCCACAAATTAACTTCAACAAGGAACACCTGTTTAATTGAAATGCATTCCACCCTCATGAACCTGGTTGAGAGAATGCCAAGAATGTGCAGACTGTCATCAAGGTAATAATAAAAAAGAAAAAAGTTTTATTTCCCTTTATTTAACCAGGTAGACTAGTTAAGAACAAGTTCTCATTTACCAACACGACTGCGGGTGGTACTTTGAAGAAACTCAAACATAAAATATATTTGATTTGTTTAACACATTTTTGGTTACTACATTATTCTATATGTGTTTTTCATATTTTGATTGTCTTTCACTATTTTCTACAATGTAAAATAGGCTGTCCAAACCTTTGACTGGTACTTGTACTTAGTTAATCAGGTGGAGACTATTGTCCTTGATGACATTAGTTAATTTGTCCATTGCATGATCTCAGCTGAGGGTGGCGCGCTGTACAGCCCCAAATAAATACACAGGTGGATCGACAGTCAGAGACACACAGAAGAACTTTGATTTAATGGAACAAATGGTGTATATTCGGGTACAACAGCACCCTCTAGTGTTGACTCCTTGACATGTAGTTTCTAGTCTATTATCTAGTTATGCCCTCATGGCTACTTGACCACAAAACAGCATCCTTGTTGAGGACAAGCAAATAACACAAACTCAATACTATTAGTGTCACAGAAATCTCTCTTGAAAACTCTCACAGTGCTAATCAATATATAACCGACGCAAAAAGCTGTTTGTCACTAGCTGCTATTGCAGAATGGTAAATTGATTCCATTCGGACTACCACTACAACAAGTCCTCTTTTATCCAGGCAGATCCATTCTATGCTTCACACACTACTCAAAAGAAGATGACTGGACATAAGGACCGATGACCCGGACACTAAACTCCTTCTGCACGTACAGAACGTCTTCATAAAGGTGTTTACCTCGGCACAGATTAGCAGCAGCCTCTTTCTCTCACGCACGTCCTGCTTTCTAATAGTCTATAGTG
This sequence comes from Salvelinus sp. IW2-2015, assembly GCF_002910315.2. Lineage (NCBI taxonomy): Eukaryota > Metazoa > Chordata > Actinopteri > Salmoniformes > Salmonidae > Salvelinus > Salvelinus sp. IW2-2015. The sequence continues at coordinate 2,811 of NW_019952793.1, forward strand.
TGGATTCTCAGGGTTGACTGCCAAACAGCGACCAAATCAGTCAGCTTGATATGGTCAGTTGGACTTCAGAGAGACCCTTGCTGTTGCGTACTCCTCTCAGCGATATCAGAGTCAGGTCGGCCATATCATTGTCATCGAACACAGCTGACACACTTGTGTTCCTAAAACATATGGTCAAACTGGTCTTAGAAAATCTCTGAATGTAAAGAAATAATGTTTGTGTCCACCCACGTGGACTCCTCTTCCACGTCAACATCACCACCGAGCTGACCTTGGAAGTCCCTGCTGCCACTTATGGCTTGACGGAGCATGGATTCATGGCTTGACGGAGATGGATCTTGGCTTGACGGAGCGATGTACTTCTCTAATGGTGGACTGCTGCTGACAACCTTGGATTCCCCACTCTCCCTG
>NW_019952794.1:0-3221 GCF_002910315.2 Salvelinus sp. IW2-2015
CCCAGTTAAAAACATTAAACTGGTCCGCCTTTCTTCCTTTATTACGCAATGTTATAACAGCAGCACACAGCAATGCTGAACGTATTTTGCTTTTGTGAGATTTGGCATTCCAGAAAATGCAAGCTGCCTCACTTTCGAGGGCTGATGCGGGTTCTTCCTCTCAGTAATTAATTTGTCCGTTTTCGAGAAGACACGCTCTCAGAGGGACGGATGTGGCCATTAATTTGCACTTAATTTTGTTTGCGACAGCCACTAAATGTCATGGAGGTAGAAGAAGCTCAGACAGGTAGTGGCTCGCTCATGCGGTGTTTTGGCTATAAACGTTACTAATTGGGTGCATTCCAATTAAGCGTGTTGCAACATTAAAATTAAAAATATATATATCTATTGTAAGTAACGTAAAGGCATTGGTGGTCCTTCCTTGGCTACTTACATTTATCAGGCTCCCTCCGACCACCTCTGTCCCTTAACATTGTAGGTTTTTATTTTATATAATTGGCAGTTTTACAGTTAAAAATTCTAAAATGCTGAATGACATCCATTGAAAACCATGGCCGAACGTAGCCGATGTTGAATGCGATTCTCTTTTTGTGCTGTGGTAAACGAGTGACCAACCAGCTAAGTCAAAATGGGCTATTTGTCGTACAAATTAATTAAACATAAATGTAGCTTTTTGGTCTTCATTTCAGTTGGTGGTGTAGTTAGGGTTTGTTAAAATCGCGGTGTAAGAACGTACATGTATTAAATATGCGGGTTTAAGCCATTTATTATGCCGCGTTCATCTGCTATTCGAATAGGAAACTCGGAATGCTGAAATTGATGTTCGTTGAACACTGCACGTGTTAACGATATTAGTTAGCAAATCGGAAATATCCGAGTTTCATAGTTGCGGTTAGTATACTGTGACGAACCTTTTTTGCTACAGATTTGCTTTTTGCTTCGCATAATGATTACGGAGGGGAAATAGCTGATTGGGACTCTTAACGTCTTGCGTTTCTAATTATAACTTGGTAGCTGAAATGTTATTGAAGTTAAAATGAAAGCAACATACGCAACCTATTTCGTATATTTGATGTTTGATATCGAGTGGTTTTGTGAATGCGTTCGAAGCAATCTCACCACATTGTGGGTCGGTGCGGAGTTGGTTTAGCACAGTGGGCGGAGAGTTTACAATTATGTATATTGAACAGTTGCAATTACAAAATGATTGCTTTTAATTCAACAGGTATTGTAGCAGCTACATATTATGGTTGTGTTAAACGTGTTTACTTAGGCTATTTGATCATGTAGACGCAGTCAGTCCTTTTTGCGTTTTAATCTTGAATGCTTATCGATCGCCACCAATAATACGTTGGCCTACTTTAGACAACGAGGGTTGACTTTCGGTCGTTTAAATATTGTGATGGGCGGGCGGCTTGAAGAAAACGATACCCTTAAATCCATAAATGTAGAGTCTTGTGCAGTTTTATATCTATAGGCTACATAGAAGTTTGTCACTTATGTTTAGCTATTTGGCGTTGGTGCTATAACCTCAAACTTTAATAGGCCTAAGTTGTACCCGCGCCAAGTAGCCAACATCCTTTCGCCAAATGGGAACGGTCAGAAAAATATCGACGTAGCCAATAAGAACTGAAGTAGGTCTACGTGTTACGATGGACGGAAATAATTTTGATATTAAACCGGATTGGCAGATACAGGCAGATTATGGCAACAGTCATGTAACACCTTGCGACTGGCTTGATCTTAAGTCGTCCGTAAAATATAGTACGAAGGTGTAACAACACCTCGTTTTCTGAGCAATCTTTAGAATTATAAGGACATCTAAACACCTTAATTGGAGTTCCAAATGGGTTTGATTTGTGCATGTATCCTCACCGTTAGCGCAAGCCTACCAGTTTGGCACGAGTGAAGTGAGTAATTGTGTCTATATATATATTTTCCTTTATTTAACTAGGCAAGTCAGTTAAGAACAATCTTATTTACAATGACGGCCTACACCGGCCAAAGCCGGACAATGCTGGGCCAATTGTGCGCCGCCCTATGGGACTAACCATCACGGCCGGTTGTGTAACAGCCTGGACAGTTATCTATGCCTCTTAGAAGTAGTTCACATCAGGGGAGCAGAATTGAGGGGGTCATAACCTGGCAGGGGGCCTCCCTCAGTTTTTTTTGTGTGGATCTAAAGCTTATTATACTTGGGCTGTCCTTGATCAAAAAAAATCTTGGTCAACCAAGAGTAGGCTTTTTCTTTTTTTGACTAATCGAATAATCAAAATTGTAACGTTTTCCATAATCAACTGTATGTACTAAACTAGTCAGATGCTTTAAGCACGTTTGATTAAAAAAATGACACAAATGACTCAAAAAGGAGCCAGAGGTCAATTTAGCCTAACCAGAAGAAATAAAACCTGTTCCTGACCCTCCTTCTGCTGCTACTGGCCTTCACAGATTCTGCTGGTATGCTCCTGAAGTTGCCGGTAATAGGCTACACCAGCGGTAGGAAACCTTCTCCATTTGGAGTGACAATTTCTAACAATTTGCGTGCCATTTATGATTTCCATATGCACACATTTTTGTGGAACAGTTTAATTGAATTGATGATAGTCTTTGTCTCGATCATTGTCTGTGATTAATCTACATTCTATCTAATAAAATGTATACTAATCTAAAAGTTACTGTCACTATCGTCTTCGGGTGAAAGAGAGGACCAAGGCGCAGCATGATAACAATACATCTTCCTTTTATTGACGAAGATGAACGCGAAACACTGACGACCGTGAAGCTATACGAACAAATAGTGCTGACACTAAACACTACACATAGACGTTTACCCACAACCTACCTAATGCCTATGGCTGCCTAAATATGGCTCCCAATCAGAGACAACGATAGACAGCTGTCTCTAATTGAGAACCAATCTAGGCAACCATAGACTTACATAAACACCTACACTGAACACAACCCCATGAACTCTACAAAACCCCCCTAGACAATACAAACACCCTAGACTAGACAAAAACACACAAACATCCCCCATGTCACACCCTGACCTAACTAAAATAATAAAGAAAACAAAGATAACTAAAGCCAGGGCGTGACAGTTACTTTTATTGCCATTTGCCAACCATGTAATAATGACCTACATAAAGCCAACACAACATTGCAGGTAGAAAATAAATATCATATAAATTACATTGGCTACGCATGGCCTGTCTGCATCG
>NW_019952795.1:0-3220 GCF_002910315.2 Salvelinus sp. IW2-2015
GTATACATTGTTTGTCTTCAGGAAGGCAGTGAGTTGCTGCGCAACAGCTTAAACATTTTTTTTTGAGAGGAATGGAAGATTCGATATAGGCCGATAGTTTTTTATATTTTCTGGGTCAAGGTTTGGCTTTTTCAAGAGATGCTTTATTACTGCCACTTTTAGTGAGTTTGGTACACATCCGGTGGATAGAGAGCCGTTTATTATGTTCAACATAGGAGGGCCAAGCACATGAAGCAGCTCTTTCAGTAGTTTAGTTGGAATAGGATCCAGTATGCAGCTTGAAGGTTTAGAGGCCATGATTATTTTCATCATTGTGTCAAGAGATATAGTACTAAAACATTTAAGTGTTTCTCCCGATGCCAGGCCCTGGCAGAGCTGTGCAGATCCAGAACAGCTAAGCCCTGGAGGAATACGCAGATTTAAAGAGGAGTCCGTAATTTGCTTTCTAATGATCATGATCTTTTCCTCAAAGAAGTTCATGAATTTATTACTGCTGAAGTGAAAGCCATCCTCTCTTGGGGAATGCTGCTTTTTAGTTAGCTTTGCAACAGTATCAAAAAGAAATTTTGGATTGTTCTTATTTTCCTCAATTAAGTTGGAAAAGTAGGATGATCGAGCAGCAGTGAGGGCTCTTCGATACTGCACGGTACTGTCGTTCCAAGCTAGTCGGAAGACTTCCAGTTTGGTGTGGCGCCATTTCCGTTCCAATTTTCTGGAAGCTTGCTTCAGAGCTCGGGTATTTTCTTGTCACGTTCCTGACCTGTTTTATGTTATTTTTGTATGTGTTTAGTTGGTCAGGGCGTGAGTTGGGGTGGGCATTCTATGTTTTGTGTTTCTATGTTTAGGTCACTTGTAATTAGCCTTATATGGTTCTCAATCAGAGACAGGTGTTTGACGTTTTCCTCTGATTGAGAACCATATATAGGTTGGCTGTTCACACTGTTTGTTTGTGGGTGATTGTCTTCCGTGTCTGTGTCTGTGCACCACACGGGACTGTTTTCGGTTTGTTCGTTTTATGTAGTCTGTTCTTGTTCATGCGTTCTTCGGGTATATATGTAAGTTCGTTTGTTCAGGTCTGTTGACTTCGTTTTGTTATTTTGTAAGTTATTCAAGTGTTCTTCGTGTTTTGTCTTTAATTTAATAAATTCATTATGGCATCATACCTCGCTGCGTATTGGTCCTCCGATCCTTCTCTCCTCTCCTCGTCTGAGGAGGAGGAAGATCTAGAAAACCGTTACATTTCTGTATACCAGGGAGCTAGTTTCTTATGACAAATGTTTTTCGTTTTTAGGGGTGCAACTGCATCTAGGGTATTGCGCAAGGTTAAATTGAGTTCCTCAGTTAGGTGGTTAACTGATTTTTGTCCTCTGACGTCCTTGGGTAGGCAGAAGGAGTCTGGAAGGGCATCAAGAAATGTTTGTGTTGTCTGAGAATTTATAGCATGACTTTTGATGCTCCTTGGTTGGGGTCTGAGCAGATTATTTGTTGCGATTGCAAACGTAATAAAATGGTGGTCCGATAGTCCAGGATTATGAGGAAAAACATTAAGATCTACAACATTTATTCCATGGGCCAAAACTAGGTCCAGAGTATGACTGTGGCAGTGAGTAGGTCCAGAGACATGTTGGACAAAACCCACTGAGTCGATGATGGCTCCGAAAGCCTTTTGGAGTGGGTCTGTGGATTTTTCCATATGAATATTAAAATCACCAAAAATTWGAATATTATCTGCTATGACTACAAGGTCCGATAGGAATTCAGGGAACTCAGTTAAGAACGCTGTATATGGCCCAGGAGGCCTGTAAACAGTATCTATAAAAAGTAATTGAGTAGGCTGCATAGATTTCATGACTAGAAGCTCAGAAGACGAAAACGTCATTTTCTTTTTTTGTAAATTGAAATTTGCTATCGTAAATGTTAGCAACACCTCCGCCTTTGCGGGATGCACGGGGGATATGGTCACTAGTGTAACCAGGAGGTGAGGCCTCATTTAACACAGTAAATTCATCAGGCTTAAGCCATGTTTCAGTCAGGCCAATCACATCAAGATTATGATCAGTGATTAGTTCATTGACTATAACTGCCTTTGAAGTGAGGGATCTAACATTAWGTAACCCTATTTTGAGATGTGAGGTATCACGATCTCTTTCAATAATGGCAGGAATGGAGGAGGTCTTTATCCTAATGAGATTGCTAAGGCGAACACCGCCATGTTTAGTTTTGCCCAACCTAGGTCGAGGCACAGACACAGTCTCAATGGGGATAGCTGAGCTGACTACACTGACTATGCTAGTGGCAGACTCCACTAAGCTGGCAGGTTGGCTAACAGCCTGCTGCCTGGCCTGCACCCTATTTCATTGTGGAGGTAGAGGAGTTAGAGCCCTGTCTATGTTGGTAGATAAGATGAGAGCACCCCTCCAGCTAGGATGGAGTCCGTCACTCCTCAGCAGGTCAGGCTTGGTCCTGTTTGTGGGTGAGTCCCAGAAAGAGGGCCAATTATCTACAAATTCTATCTTTTGGGAGGGGCAGAAAACAGTTTTCAACCAGCGATTGAGTTGTGAGACTCTGCTGTAGAGCTCATCACTCCCCCTAACTGGGAGGGGGCCAGAGACAATTACTCGATGCCGACACATCTTTCTGGCTGATTTACACGCTGAAGCTATGTTGCGCTTGGTGATCTGTTTGTTATCTTGGCTTTCGAAGACCTTAGAAAAGCAGGATAGGATAGATATAGGTCTGTAACAGTTTGGGTCTAGAGTGTCGCCCCCTTTGAAGAGGGGGATGACTGCGGCAGCTTTTCAATCTTTGGGGATCTCAGACGATACGAAAGAGAGGTTGAACAGGCTAGTAATAGGGGTTGCAACAATTGCGGCGGATAATTTTAGAAAGAGAGGGTTCAGATTGTCTAGTCCAGCTAATTTGTAGGGGTCCAGATTTTGCAGCTCTTTCAGAACATCAGCTATCTGGATTTGGCTGAAGGAGAAATGGGGGAGGCTTAGTCAAGTTGCTGTGGGGGGTGCAGAGCTGTTGACCGGGTAGGGGTAGCCAGGTGGAAAGCATGGCCAGCCGTAGAAAAATGCTTATTGAAATTCTCGATTATCGTAGATTTATCGGGGGTGACAGTATTTCCTAGCCTCAGTGCAGTGGGCAACTGGGAGGAGGTGCTCTTATTCTCCATGGACTTTACAGTGTCCCAGAACTTTTTGGAGTTTGTGCTACA